>NC_135556.1:3517500-3585000 GCF_964340395.1 Glandiceps talaboti | reverse complement strand
CTATGTGTTTGCTCACGGTAGCTATGTACGTACATATGTATGTTAATACTAGTAGTTGGCTACCGGTCATTGTTATCGTTGGCAAAGGCCACTATTTTGGTAGTTGCTGTGGACATGGTCTATGTTGCTGGGCAAATATGTGTCAAGATTAAAAATGTGTAACAACTTGACAATCAATTGCTGTTATCTATGCCGATTATACCACCATGCATTTCACTGTTGCCATGGGTGTAGTTTTAATTGCTAAGCCCGTGTGTCACTTCCGTAACTATCCTAGATGTTATGTTTGCAACGTACACAATCATTTAGCTGTTGCTATGGGTGTGGTGTTGTTGTTGCTAGGCATGTATGTCTTTGTTTTATGAATGCTTATCTACTTACCTACCTATCCCTATTGTTACTTTCACTGTTGATAAGGACAAGGGCTTGTTGCTAGGTATATATTTGTTTCCATTTTTTTTAAATGTCTATCCCCTTGCCTAGTCATCCCCTGTTGTTATCTTTGCAATATATACCATCTTTTGGCTTTTGTTATAGCTGTGGTCTTGTTACTAACAATACATTCATGTTATGGTTTATCCAATTGCCACACCTATAGAAACATCTGCAACAAATCTAAAATTGTTATGTGTGGTCGTTTTTAAGTATAGCTTTTTGATCAAAATCACCTATTTGGAGAATGTAATTTAAATGTAAATTGCATCTCCAACGAAGTGGTCAAAACAATCCGCTGGGTAAATTGTTATTTGCAATTTAAATCAGTATAATTTAATTTCGTAAACCTAATGTGCATATCCCAGATGGAGTCCTCTTGTTTTGAGTAATTCTTAATGAAGACATTCTTAGAAACATCCCTACCAAATTTCAAACAATGTACTCAGTAATTCTTGACTTTAAGATTTTATTTTTAAAGACCTAATTTACATATTAACGATCTGATCACTTTGCCTTGAACATTTTTTTCTAAAATACACCCACTTAATATGAAAGTAATCAACCCTGGGTTGTCGTAGAATGATACACATAGAAACAAGCATACTGGGACGAAAATGAGACAGACAGACAGACAGACAGACAGACAGACACAGACAGACAGACAGACAGACAGACAGATGGGCAGACAGACAGACAGACAGATGGGCAGACAGACAGACAGACAGACAGACAGACAGACGGACAGACAGACAGACAGACAGACAGACAGACAGACAGACAGACAGACAGACAGACAGACAGACAGATGGGCAGACACTTTACCATGCTTACATCACGACTGAACCTTGTACATTGTAGTTCAGTTGTTTTAGATATGTCACCTTCTATTGTTGCGAAATTATTTGAACCTCAGTCCACAATACAACTTGTTTGGTGGTCTGATGATGGTCTGAGTTTGAACATTTATCCCATGTCACCTCAGTACTAAAGTAGATATTTGTCTGTCTGTTTGTAACACAGTTCCTCGGCTCCCTGTGTGAGATATTGAGGGGTACGAGCTGGTCTGACCCAAACGCACGCACGCACGCACACACACACACACACACACACACACACACACACACACACACACACACACACACACACGTCTGTCTTTGCAGATCCAAATTGGTGTGAGCCCTCACCCAGGTATAATCACATTCATTAAGGATATCATTAGGCTTACTTGTCAAAACT
Organism: Glandiceps talaboti; assembly: GCF_964340395.1. Taxonomy (NCBI): domain Eukaryota; kingdom Metazoa; phylum Hemichordata; class Enteropneusta; family Spengelidae; genus Glandiceps; species Glandiceps talaboti. Next base: position 3,583,329 of record NC_135556.1, on the reverse strand, counting down.
GCCAACGTTAGACACAATACAGTAAAGTTGTTCACAAATCCACTAAGAAATAGTCCAACAGCACACAGAATACCACCAATCATAGCTATACATCTTGCACCGTATTTCTTACTTAGAAACACTGCTATCGGTGCTGTAGGAGAAACAAAAGGCAGTTACAAGTTAAATAAGTTAAAGATTACATACACAACATAATTTATATCATAGAAGGTGAAGATAAATTCGTTTTCTTTGGTTTCTCCATATTTGCAAACGACTGCATTTACATACAAAAAACAAAAGCTTCTGTCGAAGACATCGTCCCCAACCGGTGTGTTTTGGAGCAAAGTTATTGTGTAAATGTGAATGGTGTCTCTAGGTACAAAACTTTATAATTAATTGAGCAATTTGCTATTTAACCTTGAATATAGAGATCAAAGGCAAATGTCAAGATATTAAAAAGAAAGCTAACGTTTGGAGTATAGATATTTAAATGGAGTATTTATTTATTCAACTTCTTGAGTTACCAGGAAGAAACAGTTTGGTAATTTCACTTCGAAAATGTTTGTCAAGGTCAAAGGTCAACGTCTAATTGGATAGCTCAGCATTGATAATATGAGGGTAACCACTTGAATGGTGTCCATATGTATCAAACGTTTGGAGATAACTGGCAAAATGTACTGTTTATCACAAACATATGAATTCCACTTTGCTATTCAGGTCAAGGTCGCAAAATTGAGTGACGTGCATATGCCTCACATGGTAAAATCAAAGACAAGATCAAAATATCAGCATCACTTGAAATGATTGATTTAAAAAGCTCTGGGAGAGAGAGAGAGAGAGAGAGAGAGAGAGAGAGAGAGAGAGAGAGAGAGAGAGAGAGAGAGAGAGAGAGAGAGAGAGAGAGAGAGAGAGAGAGAGAGAGAGAGAGAGAGAGAGAGAGAGAGAGAGACAGACAGACAGACAGACAGACAGACAGACAGACAGACAGACAGACAGACAGACAGACAGACAGAGACAGACAGACAGACAGACAGACAGACAGACAGAGAGAATATTTGAAGACAGTGTGATATGTGTAAGACAGCGAAGTAAAACAAAGCTTGTCAAAAGTCATCTAGATACTAGTAAAATGTAAAAATTTAATTTAGTAGGTGACTGAAATGTGGACTTTAAATAACTACCAAGCTGTCAGTTTATCTAGATATGTGTGATACTCAAAAGTGTCACGTTTACCTGAACTATGGACAACAAACATTCCAATCGATGCTATAAGTGATATCCTCCCTGCTCCTTCATTAAAATACGTCTTCATTCTGACCAGTAAGACAGCAGTCGATGCAATCATACCATCGAAGAAAGCTACATTTACGTTAGCACTGAAAACGATGAACCAGCCCCATCCTCCCTCAGGAGCCTCACGTTGGACAGATGAGATAGTGTCATCTGACCCTATGATAGCTTCTTGCGCATTTGTCATTGGGGGAAATCTTTTATACTTCACACTCTTTGGAAAATCCTGAAGTGTTTTGTTACATAGGCATGATCTGTGTGTTTAAATGAAATATAAAATTAACTCCGATTTTGAAATCTACAAATATTCAATGAGTATAAGGAATATTTGAAGACACTGCTCTGTTAAAAAGAGTGGCAAGAATTAAATCGCCGATGAGTTTACAAATCATTTTTAATTTTGATGGTTTAACTCTTCTCTCCCTATCTTGATTTGTAAATGCAGCCTAAATTATGTATTGCGCACATGTTTGAACAAACTTTTAAATAAACGAAAACAATTTTTAGATGCATTGGTATCGCTTTATCATGAATCTAACACTTGTGAAACATGAAAGCAGAGAAATGAGATGAATTCTTCGGCGACTGTTGAAGAAACACGATATTAGTTTGCAAAGAGCTCTATAGTGAACGATTCAAGACTAGTTTTCAACACACATAAAATAGTGTAAACTATGCATACTAGTTTGACACAACACTTTATTGTAGATATTGCAACAACATTGATGCAATATATCCTAATATCTTTCATTCCAGGCATGGTCCAGTGGTATTAGGGAGCCAACAGTAATTAGAAGGGGGGGGGGCGAGGGAAAATTGGGCCTTGGCTTTTGCAAAATATGACCCTAGTATTGCAGCCATGGCAAAGTTAGGGATTTCACACAGTATATTGTTATATCTGTGTTATGCTGTCATTATTGCTAACGGGTGCAAGCTTTTACATGTAATATTTAACAGAAAACTAGCGAAGGCCTGTAATTTTCTTCACATACACATGTACTATGTAGCCCCCTCCTTGTGCGTGACATGTTGTGGTGATGTAGTTGGGCCCAGCCCTTCAAAATTTGGGATGGTAATTAGACCACCCTGTAATCGGCACAGATCTTCTGACATACATGTCATGTTAAGCTATTACGACCACTCAGCTTGTCACTAGTTGCATATTTTATTTGGACTTATAGAGTAACAAAATATTAGGTATTTTTTTAATAGCAAACCCATTCGTTTGTAGGTGTATGTCAGATGTATTTTTTAAAACTAAAACATGGCATTTGTAAGCGTATTTAATGTTTCCATGAGAGCCACTATCCAATTTTAGATAATCTGTCTTACAATGGATAGCACCTTAGGTAAACACTTCTTTTATTCAAAAGGTTTGTGCTCACGTTCTTTTATTCAAATTAGTAGCCTTCTACTCTCAGTGAATTCCGTGATTCAGGTACTCGTGTACACAGCTACAGTTCTAGCACAGACAAGTAAGAAACTTGTCTGTGGTTCTAGTGAAGTCTAGTCTCTGACTGTTCACGATTGAATGACGTCACAGCATTGAAAATCACCATACCGTGAATCATTATCAATGTTTGTCACCTCATACTTTCATACAGTTTCTGTTTTCTTCTTTGAAAAGGGGGAAACGTTCCAGCCATTTCCACAAAGAAACAATCGTTTTACGACTCGCTATGCAGAAACACCACTCACGGGACTGGCGATTATTATTATTATTATTAGACTTTATTTAATCTCGATAGACTGTTGAGCCAAAGGCTCTTCTCACACAGTGTCGAGATAAAAATATACAATATATACATTAAAAATACTAAACCATTAAAACAAATACAAGGGTGAGTAAAATGGCAAAAGCCAGAAGAACAGCCAGGCGACTACTAAACTAACTGTTTTCTAAGAGATGACATTTACATTTACGTTTAAAAGACTGAAGAGTGGAACATGATTTGATATCAATACTTAAATCATTCCAGGTTTTAACACCATTATATAAAAAACTCTTCCTAAAAAACTGTGTTCTATGTTTTGGGATGTAAAGTTCATCTCTGTCTGCTGCACGTGTGTTACGAGTGTGCACTTCTCGAATGCCTCTAAAATCATTCAGATAATTTGGAGCCAGGCTATTCTGGACTTTGTACATTAAAACAGCTTCATTGTAAATGATACGTTTTCTGAAAGGAAGCCATTGAAGATATTCAAATAAAACAGTACTAGGTGTATTAAAATTAGTGTCAAAAAGCACTCTTGCAACAGCTTTCTGAAGTCTTTCAATGCGGAATAAAAGCGTGTTTGAACAATGACCCCAAATGTTAGAACAGTAGTCAAAGTGGGGTAGTATAAAACAATTGTAAAAAGTAATCTTTGCTCAACCGAAGAGGTGATATCGAGTAGTAACCTCATATTAGCTATTGGTCATTGAAATGATGGCCCAAAGACTTGACTGTCAAGACTTGACAATGTCGTTCACCAGAACACGGCAAAGTAAATTAAGTAATAGCCAAGTCTCTTGGTTGAGCAGATCTTTCTTTGATATGTAACAATGAAATAGTGTATATATAGTATCATACTATTATATTTTCGCTATTTTATTTTAACAGGGCGAAAGCTAGACAGAACTTTTGAAACCCTTTGAATTGAGTTTTATTATCATCCAGTTTTCATTTGCAATATATCATAATTTAAAGCTGTATTCCGGGGTAGACATTTGAATTACGTGTACTACGTCTCCACAGTTATTATAATTGTAGAAACTGTCAAGACAAAAAATATGATCACATTCTGGTATTCTTCACTCACCAGCCATACTTCGTTTTCCATTCTAAATTCCAACGACAATTTTAGTCGCTGTGATGAATAATTTGTTCGAAATAGCGCCAGTGGTGTTGTAGCATAATGCGTGCTGATACATTTTTTAAAGGGTTACCGTTTGATTGGCGGTTGTTTCTGTGGTCTTAGTTGTTAGGCAATTACATTCCTTCAGCTATATGCAGATTAGGTTTAAAATGTAACTGCTTGACTAAAAACACACATTTTTATACTAATTTGCATATCAATAATGTAATCATCATGTCCTGAATACGTCTTTATCCGTGACACATCTCTAAGGAATATCCCAACTTGATTTCAAGTCAATCTGCTTACTACTCTAGGAATTAAACAGTTACATTTTTAGACTTAATCTGCACATCAGATGATGGGCTCACCATGTCATGAAGAATTCTTTAGCTTCACATCGCTATGAACATCACCAAATTTCAAATTAATCTACCCGGTAGTTTTGGATTTAAAAAATAAAATAAAATCACATATTTTATAACCGAAACGCACATCTATGACGCAATCATTTCATTCGAACAATTTGTCATTTGCATTGAAGTCCCAACCAAATACCAAGGCAATCCCAGTCTTGCCGTTTTTTGGCGTTAACGGACGGACGAACGGACAGAGAGAGAGAGAGAGAGAGAGAGAGAGAGAGAGAGAGAGAGAGAGAGAGAGAGAGAGAGAGAGAGAGAGAGAGAGAGAGAGAGAGAGAGAGAGAGAGAGAGAGAGAGAGAGAGAGAGAGAGGCAGGGATAGAGAAAGACACACACACACACACACACACATATACACAGAAGACACTTTACCAGATAGCACTACTGAACATCAGATCAGCTGTCACGGTGCTAAAAATCTACTGAAGCTGATAACTGATGACAGGGGCAATACAAGCATCCCAATGATGGATCATGACTATAGAATCAGTCCTTCTACCTAAATAATCTGATCTATGCATAAAGTAGTGGATTTATTTGGATATTGCCTCGAGTCCAGTCATGGGCAGATTTTACGCTCTCTTGCAATTCTCAACGAAAGGCGAGAACAGAAAACAAGATTGGACTGGTTTCAACGACATTTTCGAGCCAATTAAGTAGCCTGTTTCGTGTGCAGTGCTATTTGGATTGTAAGATGAATTAAATTCTGGTTTGGGTTTTGTGCCGATATCGGTAGAATTACGCCACTGTACCCTAGACCCTACACGTTGTATGATTCAAACTAAAAGAACTGTTACAGTAGTGGTCTGAGATTCAAACGAGTGTAATATTAACAAAAGGCTTCTTGTAATGTTTGCAATACACAAAAGCCCTGTCGCTGCCTCCCGCTGCTTCACGTGACCCCTTGATCCCCCAAACAACAGCTGATGTACCGTACTGAGCACTATAATAGAACTTACCTTCCTGAGTGTACTCATATGTTGTAGGCTATCGTCAACAACACGACGTGTCATTTAGAGTACATTGACGATGTTGCCGGAGACCGAGTTATGTTGCGAGTCGATGGAGCTTACTCCGTTGTCGGAAGGATTGTGTAATCACCTGTATATATATAGAGAGAGCTGCTTCGACAAACCACCTCCGACAAACACAGGGTTCAAGCGTGACGTACGTCATGTAGAGATTGTTGGTCAAGGTTCAACATACATCGTGTATCTAGAATAATCTACAGATGCAAACTAATCGCAACACATGTACATCTAAAATAACCGTAGTTCCCGATATATATTAATAAATCAACAGCATGTACTGCTGTGGGTTTCAGCATGCGAGAATACCTAAATTAAGCAGGTATCTAAACTTTAGCGAGTATAAAGCCGAATAGTGCGCAGCTGTTGTATGCAAATTGTGTATGGCTGAATATAGTATTGAATATGCTGGGTAGGTAGACAGATCTAATAATTTATGTCAGTGGTTGCCAAGGATATATACCTACGTAATTTGTAAGGAACACAATATGGAAGACTATATGTACACTATGTAGATGAGATCGTATGAGTATGGTCTGAAGAGTTTATGTCTCGGAAGGGTATATCACGTAGTACAATGTCGGATTCGTGATCATCGATTTTTCTTTGTAATGTACCCAAAAATCGATTAGGCATGGCGTGTGTCTTGAAACACTAGTACAGTAGTCAGAACGAGCCGTCGTTGATGGCGCCCTTATTGACCATTCGCGTGTCCCCGGCATTGGCGAAATCTTTCCCTCACTGTCTATATCAGTGGTCTGAAAAATGATGGTAATAAATCACAGGGGGAAGCGAAAATGTTAGAGATGATTTGATTTGATTTGATTTGTGGTTTAATAACACCGATTTTGCCAAGCTTTCTTGGCCTGACTAGTATTTTCCAAGACAATATTCACTCTCTCTATTATGCGTTTTGACTGAATAAAGACAGGATGTCCTTTCTTCTATTCAATTCCCTTTAAATGAAAACACTTTACACCTTATAATTACCAAGGTATGAACTTCATTCACAATTTACCTACCAAATTATCCTATGGGAGATTATCGTTCATTATTATTGATTAGGCACAAATCAAATCAAAATAAAACTTTGTTTTCGAAAACATGACTTCAGAAAATATGGTAAGTAAGTCGGGATTTTTATTTTACTTTACGAGTTTTTTTTTTAATTACTTGGACCCAAAGACAAGATACTCTTTAGTCACAATACTCACGGTAATATTTGATGAGGACTGCGTAGAAGAAGTAAATGATGAAGACAACGATATGTGATTCATGGAGTAGACAAATACGTAATATGCAAACTATGCTGTTATACCTTGAAATGACATAGATTCTCTGTGGAATGTGATATCAAAAAAAGTTAGCAAAGATACTTTGGCAAGCACATCAACAGGGACATACAAGTAAATTCTCATAAATTTATCTTTTTCCATGTAAACAACGTTTAGTGTCGGCGGCTTAAACTAGGGTCGTTCGGGTGAGTCGGAAACATTATTTTTTATTTGGTCTCATCGACCACTCATAATTATAATGGTACATGCCAAACTGATTGGAAAGATTTATCAATACGGAGAATCAAACACATGTACAAACAGGCCGATTCATAGTAAAATACGCTGCCACTATCAGAAATACAACATGTAGAAGCTATTCTAAACAGCTATACATAGATCATCTTCAGATCATCAACGAATAATCAATCTTGTCACATATAATTTTCATCATCTCAACTTTTATCACTAGTCTTGTTCTTGTCTTTTTCTAACGTTTATTGAATGTGGCGTGTTTCCCTTTACGTATGTTACACCTGTAAAATAATGATTATTAGATAACGCGTTAGTTATTTTTAGAGAACGCGAACAGTTTGCCCAGAAATATTTTTGTTCGACACTTAATAAGCGGGAGAAATAGTTTCCAAGTTTTATTCGACACTTAATAAGCGGGAGAAATTGTTTCCAAGTTTTGTTAGACACTTAATAAGCGGGGACAATATTTTCCGAGTTTTGTTAGACACTTAATAAGCGGGAGAAATAGTTTCCGAGTTTTGTTCGATACTTAATAAGCGGGAGAAATAGTTTCCAAGTTTTGTTCAACACTTAATAAGCGGGAGAAATTGTTTCCGAGTTTTGTTCGACACTTAATAAGCGGGAGCAAGTGTATGTAATTCTTCATTTATGAAATGATAGACATATAATCAAGTTCGCAGATGATTCCACCATTGTTAGTTTGTTCCAAGATTATCATGGGCTTGTACGTAGTTAATGATTTTGTTAATTGGTGTAATACTTCTTTTCTCGAACTGAACATTGATAAGACCAAAGACATGTGCATAGATTTCAGGGGAGATGCACCACAACCTAAGGCAACAGTCATAAAATGTAAAGAAGTGGAAGTAGTAGTGCAGTGGAGTATAAATATTTGGGTTCATTGTTAGATAACAAATTGAGATGGGAAAATAACACTGATAGGATTTTACGTAGAGGTCAACAGCACCTATTTGTGTTTCTTCAAAGTCGAATAAAAAGATGTCAAATCTCTGTTATAGATTATTCATTGAGATTATTTTAAGTTTTTCTATAATTTGCTGGTTTGATAATCTGAATGTACAAAACAAAAACAGGCGTTGTAGAATTGTTAACATCTGAAGTAAAATCATTGGTGTACAGAAGACTAGCCTTGTCAAGTTGTACGAAAAACAAGTTTTGAGCAAAGATAAGACCATAATAAGTAATAATCAGCATCCTCTTCACCAAAAATTTGAAAATTCTTTTGGATAATGTTATTGGCATAATTTTGTTTGCAGACTTTTCATCATGTTAATAAATAATTGCCCACATATAAAAAATATCACAGTCCGCTTCAATTAGGGTACCACCTCTTGCAGTTCACTGATGATGGTCTGCTGGGTTTTTATCACACCAGGGTTTATTCATTGTGTCCTTAAATTAATCTTGGTCATAGCATTCTCAGTTCATTATCTTCACTTTCACCCTGTGTTTGAAACTCCTTAACGTTGTTTGAATTTCCACACTTCCTTTGAATACAGTATGTTATAAATAACGATAATGAGGAAATAAATCCACATATCGCTATGACGTAAAACGTTACATTGGCCGTCCCATACAGATCATACAATGCACCTGGAATGAAACATATATTTTGCTTAAATAGAGATATTTTAGACATTGACATTTATGGAACTTATTACAATGATACCTCCACCAACACTGAACCGTTCTCCAAATAAGCCAGTCATACTGTTCAAAAACGAATTGAAAGAAGGGCGCCTTAAATTCATGGTTTGACACTCAATATTAAATGCTAGTAATACATTGACTTGAATAACATGTTCACTAAAATCCATACCGGGAAGCGGATCTCCACCAAAATATAATGAACTGGCGCTTATCTCATGCAGAATCTTTCACACAAACTTTACTTTCAATAAGTGTTTAAAGATTCTAAAACACAAAGATAAAAGCGCCAATGGCGTTGTAGCACAACTGTTGAGGCATTACATATTTAAAAAAATGTTTATTCAATTGCCTACCCATCCCTGTTGTTATATTTACAATAAACCCGACCATTGACTGTTGCTAAGGGCGTGGTCATGGTTGCTAGGACCACATATGTAATTATGACACACTCACGATTTACAGACTAACACTTTTAGAATCATAATCATTTTCATTCCCAGTAGTTTGAGAGGTAAAGTTCAATACCAAAATCACTTGCATCATCCACAAGACAGACAGACAGACAACACACTTTAGCATAAACCATTGGTTCCATTTGTGCTAGAACTTAGGGAATATTTCCAAGCAACCTCAAGGAGGGATTATTCAAGGTGCCACTAACATGCACTTGTTACATTATGTTAAGTATCATACATTTTTGAAGATTTAATTAGATCAATAAAACAATAATATTTCCCGTACAACCCTATCTGACTAAATATTCTTGAAAGAAATCGGACAAAAGATATCGCATTTTTAGCCCTAATTTGCAAATTACTTATAGGATCAACATGTGATCAATAACCCTTGATCTGTACATTCCCAGAAACATCTCTATGAAATTTCAGCTAAACCAGCCAAGTACTTTTGGAATTAAAGAATTGTGGCCAAACTGTCACATTTTTATACCTGATTTGCATATCACTGATCGGATCATCATGTCATGAACAATTGTTAATATATTAACACCTCTAAGAAGGTTCCCACAAAATTTCAGATCGACCTGCCCAGTAGCTTTTGAGTTTAAGATTTTTTATCAAATAACACATTGTTACCTAAATCACATGTGAGGCGATTATTTTCCCTTCAACAATTTCCCGACAAGACACCACAAGAAATGGCCCACCAAATACCAAATCAATCGGTCCAGCGGATTTTGAGTTTAAATCGTCCACACATGCACGCGCACGAGTAGGCAGACAGACAGACAGACAGACAGACAGACACCACTCGATGGCTATAGCACTACTGAACCGTATCAGTTCAGTTATAAGTAATATATAGTCTACGAGTTCGGGAGGGTTTGTGCCAATAGACGAGGGGGCGTAGACCCCGAGGTTTTGGCACATAACCATACCGAACGAGTTGTCTATCTTACTTATACTACGGGGTGATTGACTCAAACGGATATATAGGTCACTCAAGAAAGAGTGGGTAATGGCTCCATATAACCAACCGAAATCAAGGCCTCTCATTGACTAGCCGTAGTATAAATAACTAAATAATTATTTACAGTGGCTACATGTATGGGTTCATGCTAACTACACGATGGCTTAACTAGCTACGTGACCAACAACAATGTACTATAACAATTAATAACAAAATATCAGGGTTGATAGAAAATAATTGTCAATGTGTATTATTAAGTCATCTTTGTCTTCTGCACTAATTATATGAATGACCAAATATAAACTCAATTCTGTCATCTTCATATTAGATGAGGAATGTTGTGTTTCTTACCTGATATCGGAATAGCAATAAAGTTACCAATACCAAACGAAAATAGATACAAGCCAACAATGCTTGGGTAAAACTTCATCTGCACAAACTCCTTCAGGACAACATAGGGCAATGAATTGTATACTGCACTTGTTATGCCAAATAAAACACAATAGATTACCATGACAGTATAATCGTAGATTAGTGGAAAGGTACTGTTTAGTATTCCCCAGACAGAAAGGCTGCCAGCCAAAATGCATATAGGTGGTACAAGTCTAAGATCGATAAACCAGCCATGTGTTAGCCTCGTTAGACATGAACTTGCTCCAATGACTGTCATAAGTAAAGCTCCATCGGTTGGGTCAATTCCGGCGTCTCCTGTCCGTTGTAGTAGAAATGTAAGGAAAGTCCCGTTTGATGCAGACATGAAAAGAACACATACTAAAAATCCGATGACGCGTGGCTGAACCCATAACAGATGAAATCCAAACAACATGCAAATACGTTTGCACATGCGTACACACTGATTGTTTCCTTGTTTAGACATTTGGTTATCTTTTGTAGCTGTGTTTAGTGGACGGAGTAAAGTTGCTGCAACGCAGAGATGAGCAATAAGACCTGATAAAACGATACAAGCTCCCTGCCATCCGTACTTGTAGATAAGTAACTGAGTTAATGGTGGTAAACCCATGACACCTATACCATAGCCAGCCACTGCTAGTCCATTGGCCAATCCATGTCGTTTGTGGAAATATTGGCCTAGCAAAGCAATTGTCGAAGTGAAAGACAGCGATAAACCAAAATCTAGCATAAAAATAAACAAATGTGATAAATTAGTGGTTGGTATGAGCGACCCAAAGAGAGCATATGAAGATTATGGCACAATCTACCTAAATACACAATATACAAAATAGCCATGGACTTACTTGTCAAAACTGCCATCGTTAGACACAAGACAGTGAAGTTGTTAACAAATCCACTAAGAAATAGTCCAACAGCACACAGAATACCACCAATCATAGCTATACATCTTGCACCATATTTTGTACTTAGAAACACTGCTATCGGTGCTGCAAAAACAGAAATATTGGAATGCAAATTTCAGAACTAAAGATATCATACATGTACCCCATAATTGGAAAATTAATTGTATGAAACTGTACGAAATTTGAAGCCTGCATATTGAACATATTGCCTAATTATCTAAAAAAAATCATTAATTATACAAATGAACCATTTAGACTACAAACTACATCACCAAGTTTTAAAGGACATGTGTACTTAATGCACGTACTAAACTATCTGAAATGCACGTACTGAACTATCTGATATTAAAAGCTTACATTCTAAAGATATCGCCTAATCATAAATCCAATTATAAATCAGAATGAAAAAATAAAGGTATATAACAAACAACATCAAGCACGTTGATCAATGGTTGATGTATATACCATATCATATGAAATTTAAACTTTGCATTCTTATGAATGGATATAAATCTAATCAGAAATTCATTAATTATGCAAATTACTCATTGCACTATAGGCTACATCAGCAAACTGTAAAGTCCGTATACACTTTGGTACCAATTGTACCGAACTTGAAGAATGCATTAAACCACCCCTTGGGTATGATATACCCCGAGGTTTGGACCAGTTGACGATATATATACGCATGAGCGTCAGAAAATGTTTAACACTATGCAGCCTATATAAGTAGTTTTGCTTAGTTTGTACAGTGGTAAGTTCATTTGTGAATGGGCTGAGGTTAGATTTGTTTTGTGATGGATTTATGTACATGATCTGTCCCTGGGTTTGCCTCACTGTGTCTGCATTTCAGATAGGGCCACGAACGACGCTGTAGGCTTATGCTGAGCTGCTCTAAGGTGTTGGTTTTGAGGAAACATCGGACAATTCTAGGGCTTTGGATATATATATCATATTCACCCACCCCCAGCTATGGTAAATATTAGCGTTTGGCATGGAAGACTTATTGTTGTCCCAGTTGTGGCAGTCCAAGACGAAACGGGTACGCCTGCTTGTTAGAAATTTCACGGGAAAGGGGATGTTTTTCGTCGGCCATCTACGTCCATGGAATCGTAAAAAAGGACTACTTTAGATCACCCTTCGAGAATAGGAGAATAGCGAAGTGTATGGATTAAGTGTCCTTGAAGGTAAAACCTCCCGAATTTCGGAAATAAGGAGGTGTTTTTGTAGTGATTTTCTCCCAGATTCACGAAAAAGGGGGTGTTTTTAACTGAAGTATACCGGGAAAAGAGGTACATTTGAAATTTTGCTAACAAGCATGGACTGCCACGACCGGGATTGTTTTGCAGGTGATCGACGGTACGGATTCGACGGCCATGATGGATGCAGACGGCAGCGATCAAAGCATGAGTATACTATTCTCATTCAGGACCACTTAGAGTCACGCTATCTGTTCATTATCACTATTTTAAATGTGTAATTAGTTTGTTGTCTTGACCACTCAGATCTCTCAATTTGTACCATCAATATACTGGTATAAGATATAGCCTAGATAATTACTAAAAATAACATTAATTATGCAAATGATGAGTCGTTACCATAGGGGAGATGTGTAGTTTCATTAGAATCGATATTGTGGTTTTTGAGATATCAGGCCCACATAAACTAAGGCAAACAGACAGACACGAGTATAACATTACCTTCCCTTGCCGGAGGTCAAACGGACACTTTGGTTGTCATTTTTATGAGATTGATTTTAAACTGCTATTTTGATAGGACTTCAAATAACAGAAAACACAGATTCACAATCAATTTCATTTCAACTCTTCCATATCTTTAGACTTTTAAATCTAAACTAATCCCATTTACTGACACAATCTAAACTAATCCCATTTACTGACACAATCTATACTAATCCCATTTACTGACACAATCTATACTAATCCTATTTACTGACACAATCTAAACTAATCCCATTTACTGACACAATCTATACTAATCCCATTTACTGACACAATCTAAACTAATCCCATTTACTGACACAATCAAAACTAATCCCATTTACTGACACAATCTATACTAATCCCATTTACTGACACAATCTAAACTAATCCCATTTACTGACACAATCTAAACTAATCCCATTTACTGACACAATCTAAACTAATCCCATTTACTGACACAATCTAAACTAATTCCATTTACTGACATAATCTAAACTAATCCCATTTACTTACACAATCTAAACTAATCCCATTTACTGACACAATCTAAACTAATCCCATTTACTTACACAATCTAAACTAATCCCATTTACTGACACAATCTAAACTAATCCCATTTACTGACACAATCTAAACTAATCTCATTTACTGACACAATCTAAACTAATTCCATTTACTGACACAATCTAAACTAATTCCATTTACTGACACAATCTAAACTAATTCCATTTACTGACACATTCTATACTAATCCTATTTACTGACACAATCTATACTAATCCCATTTACTGACACAATCTAAACTAATTCCATTTACTGACACAATCTAAACTAATTCCATTTACTGACATAATCTAAACTAATCCCATTTACTTACACAATCTAAGCTAATCCCATTTACTGACACAATCTAAACTAATCCCATTTACTTACACAATCTAAACTAATTCCATTTACTGACACATTCTATACTAATCCTATTTACTAACACAATCTAAACTAATCCCATTTACTGACACAATCTATACTAATCCCATTTACTGACACAATCTAAACTAATCCCATTTACTGACACAATCTATACTAATCCCATTTACTGACACAATCTAAACTAATTCCATTTACTTACACAATCTAAGCTAATTCCATTTACTGACACAATCTATACTAATCCTATTTATTGACACAATCTAAACTAATCCCATTTACTGACACAGTCTATACTAATCCCATTTACTGACACAATCTAAACTAATCCCATTTACTGACACAATCTAAACTAATCCCATTTACTGACACAATCTAAACTAATTCCATTTACTGACACAATCTAAACTAATTCCATTTACTGACACAATCTAAACTAATTCCATTTACTGACACAATGTAAACTAATCCCATTTACTGACACAATCTATACTAATCCCATTTACTGACACAATCTAAACTAATTCCATTTACTGACACAATCTAAACTAATTCCATTTACTGACACAATCTAAACTAATTCCATTTACTGACATAATCTAAACTAATTCCATTTACTGACACAATCTAAACTAATCCCATTTACTGACATAATCTAAACTAATCCTATTTACTAACAAAATCTAAACTAATCCCATTTACTGACACAATCTAAACTAATTCCATTTACTGACACAATCTAAACTAATTCCATTTACTGACACAATCTAAACTAATCCCATTTACTTACACAATCTAAACTAATCCCATTTACTAACACAATCTAAACTAATTCCATTTACTGACATAATCTAAACTAATCCCATTTACTGACACAATCTAAACTAATCCCATTTACTGACACAATCTATACTAATCCCATTTACTGTCATAATCTATACTAATCCCATTTACTGACACAATCTATACTAATCCCATTTACTGACACAATCTAAACTAATCCCATTTACTGACACAATCTACACTAATCCCATTTACTGACATTGTCTAAGCTAATCCCATTTACTGACACAATCTATACTAATCCCATTTACTGACACAATCAAAACTAATTCCATTTACTGACACAATCTAAACTAATTCCATTTACTGACATAATCTAAACTAATCCCATTTACTGACACAATCTAAACTAATTCCATTTACTGACACAATCTAAACTAATTCCATTTACTGACACAATCTAAACTAATCCCATTTACCGACATTATCTAAACTAATCCCATTTACTGACATTGTCTAAGCTAATCCCATTTACTGACACAATCTATACTAATCCCATTTACTGACACAATCTAAACTAATTCCATTTACTAACACAATCTAAACTAATTCCATTTACTGACATAATCTAAACTAATTCCATTTACTGACACAATCTAAACTAATTCCATTTACTGACACAATCTAAACTAATTCCATTTACTGACACAATCTAAACTAATTCCATTTACTGACATAATCTAAACTAATTCCATTTACTGACACAATCTAAACTAATCCCATTTACTGACACAATCTAAACTAATCCAATTTACTGACACAATCTAAACTAATTCCATTTACTGACACAATCTAAACTAATCCCATTTACTGACACAATCTAAACTAATTCCATTTACTGACACAATCTAAACTAATTCCATTTACTGACACAATCTATACTAATTCCATTTACTGACACAATCTATACTAATCCCATTTACTGACACAATCTAAACTAATTCCATTTACTGACACAATCTAAACTAATCCCATTTACTGACACAATCTAAACTAATCCCATTTACTGACACAATCTATACTAATTCCATTTACTGACACAATCTAAACTAATCCCATTTACTGACACAATCTAAACTAATCCCATTTACTGACACAATCTAAACTAATCCCATTTACTGACATAATCTATACTAATCCCATTTACTAACACAATCTAAACTAATTCCATTTACTGACACAATCTAAACTAATCCCATTTACTGACACAATCTAAACTAATCCCATTTACTGACATAATCTATACTAATCCCATTTACTAACACAATCTAAACTAATCCCATTTACTGACACAATCTAAACTAATTCCATTTACTGACACAATCTAAACTAATCCCATTTACTGACACAATCTATACTAATCCCATTTACTGACACAATCTAAACTAATTCCATTTACTGACACATCTAAACTAATCCCATTTACTTACATAATCTAAACTAATTCCATTTACTGACACAATCTAAACTAATCCCATTTACTTACATAATCTAAACTAATTCCATTTACTGACACAATCTAAACTAATCCCATTTACTGACACAATCTAAACTAATCCCATTTACTGACATTATCTAAACTAATCCCATTTACTGACACAATCTAAACTAAACCCATTTACTGACACAATCTAAACTAATCCCATTTACTAACACAATCTAAACTAATTCCATTTACTGACACAATCTAAACTAATTCCATTTACTTACACAATCTAAACTAATCCCATTTACTGACATAATCTAAACTAATCCCATTTACTGACACAATCTATACTAATCCCATTTACTGACACAATCTAAACTAATTCCATTTACTTACACAATCTAAACTAATTCCATTTACTGACACAATCTAAATTAATTCCATTTACTGACACAATCTAAACTAATCCCATTTACTGACATTATCTAAACTAATCCCATTTACTTACACAATCTATACTAATCCCATTTACTGACATAATCTAAACTAATTCCATTTACTGACACAATCTAAACTAATCCCATTTACTGACACAATCTAAACTAATCCCATTTACTGACACAATCTAAACTACTTCCATTTACTGACACAATCTAAACTAATTCCATTTACTAACACAATCTAAACTAATTCCATTAACTGACACAATCTAAACTAATCCCATTTACTGACACAATCTAAACTAATCCCATTTACTGACACAATCTAAGCTAATTCCATTTACTAACACAATCTAAACTAATCCCATTTACTGACACAATCTATACTAATCCCATTTACTGACACAATCTAAACTAATCCCATTTACTGACATTATCTAAACTAATCCCAGTTACTGACATTGTCTAAGCTAATCCCATTTACTGACACAATCTAAACTAATCCCATTTACTGACACAATCTAAAATAATCCCATTTACTGACACAATCTAAACTAATCCCATTTACTGACACAATCTAAACTAATTCCATTTACTGACACAATCTAAACTAATCCCATTTACTAACACAATCTAAACTAATTCCATTTACTTACACAATCTAAACTAATTCCATTTACTGACACAATCTAAACTAATCCCATTTACTGACACAATCTAAACTAATCCCAGTTACTGACATTGTCTAAGCTAATCCCATTTACTGACACAATCTAAACTAATCCCATTTACTGACACAATCTATACTAATTCCATTTACTGACACAATCTAAACTAATCCCATTTACTGACACAATCTAAACTAATTCCATTTACTGACACAATCTAAACTAATCCCATTTACTGACACAATCTAAACTAATCCCATTTACTGACACAATCTATACTAATTCCATTTACTGACACAATCTAAACTAATCCCATTTACTGACACAATCTAAACTAATCCCATTTACTGACACAATCTAAACTAATCCCATTTACTGACATAATCTATACTAATCCCATTTACTAACACAATCTAAACTAATTTCATTTACTGACACAATCTAAACTAATCCAATTTACTGACACAATCTAAACTAATCCCATTTACTGACATAATCTATACTAATCCCATTTACTAACACAATCTAAACTAATCCCATTTACTGACACAATCTAAACTAATTCCATTTACTGACACAATCTAAACTAATCCCATTTACTGACACAATCTATACTAATCCCATTTACTGACACAATCTAAACTAATTCCATTTACTGACACAATCTAAACTAATCCCATTTACTTACATAATCTAAACTAATTCCATTTACTGACACAATCTAAACTAATCCCATTTACTTACATAATCTAAACTAATTCCATTTACTGACACAATCTAAACTAATCCCATTTACTGACACAATCTAAACTAATCCCATTTACTGACATTATCTAAACTAATCCCATTTACTGACACAATCTAAACTAAACCCATTTACTGACACAATCTAAACTAATCCCATTTACTAACACAATCTAAACTAATTCCATTTACTGACACAATCTAAACTAATTCCATTTACTTACACAATCTAAACTAATCCCATTTACTGACATAATCTAAACTAATCCCATTTACTGACACAATCTATACTAATCCCATTTACTGACACAATCTAAACTAATTCCATTTACTTACACAATCTAAACTAATTCCATTTACTGACACAATCTAAATTAATTCCATTTACTGACACAATCTAAACTAATCCCATTTACTGACATTATCTAAACTAATCCCATTTACTTACACAATCTATACTAATCCCATTTACTGACATAATCTAAACTAATTCCATTTACTGACACAATCTAAACTAATCCCATTTACTGACACAATCTAAACTAATCCCATTTACTGACACAATCTAAACTACTTCCATTTACTGACACAATCTAAACTAATTCCATTTACTAACACAATCTAAACTAATTCCATTAACTGACACAATCTAAACTAATCCCATTTACTGACACAATCTAAACTAATCCCATTTACTGACACAATCTAAGCTAATTCCATTTACTGACACAATCTAAACTAATTCCATTTACTAACACAATCTAAACTAATCCCATTTACTGACACAATCTATACTAATCCCATTTACTGACACAATCTAAACTAATCCCATTTACTGACATTATCTAAACTAATCCCAGTTACTGACATTGTCTAAGCTAATCCCATTTACTGACACAATCTAAACTAATCCCATTTACTGACACAATCTAAAATAATCCCATTTACTGACACAATCTAAACTAATCCCATTTACTGACACAATCTAAACTAATTCCATTTACTGACACAATCTAAACTAATCCCATTTACTAACACAATCTAAACTAATTCCATTTACTTACACAATCTAAACTAATTCCATTTACTGACACAATCTAAACTAATCCCATTTACTGACACAATCTAAACTAATCCCAGTTACTGACATTGTCTAAGCTAATCCCATTTACTGACACAATCTAAACTAATCCCATTTACTGACACAATCTATACTAATTCCATTTACTGACACAATCTAAACTAATCCCATTTACTGACACAATCTAAACTAATTCCATTTACTGACACAATCTAAACTAATCCAATTTACTGACACAATCTAAACTAATTCCATTTACTGACACAATCTAAACTAATCCCATTTACTGACACAATCTAAACTAATTCCATTTACTGACACAATCTAAACTAATCCCATTTACTGACACAATCTAAACTAATTCCATTTACTGACACAATCTAAACTAATCCCATTTACTGACACAGTCTAAACTAATCCCATTTACTGACACAATCTAAACTAATTCCATTTACTGACACAATCTAAACTAATCCCATTTACTGACACAATCTAAACTAATTCCATTTACTGACACAATCTAAACTAATCCCATTTACTGACACAATCTAAACTAATTCCATTTACTGACACAATCTAAACTAATTCCATTTACTGACACAATCTAAACTAATCCCATTTACTGACACAATCTAAACTAATTCCATTTACTGACACAATCTATACTAATCCCATTTACTGACACAATCTAAACTAATTCCATTTACTGACACAATCTAAACTAATCCCATTTACTGACACAATCTAAACTAATTCCATTTACTGACACAATCTAAACTAATCCCATTTACTGACACAGTCTAAACTAATCCCATTTACTGACACAATCTAAACTAATTCCATTTACTGACACAATCTAAACTAATCCCATTTACTGACACAATCTAAACTAATTCCATTTACTGACACAATCTAAACTAATCCCATTTACTGACACAATCTAAACTAATTCCATTTACTGACACAATCTAAACTAATTCCATTTACTGACACAATCTAAACTAATCCCATTTACTGACACAATCTAAACTAATTCCATTTACTGACACAATCTATACTAATCCCATTTACTGACACAATCTAAACTAATTCCATTTACTGACACAATCTAAACTAATCCCATTTACTGACACAATCTAAACTAATCCCATTTACTGACACAATCTAAACTAATCCCATTTACTGACACAATCTAAACTAATCCCATTTACTGACACAATCTAAACTAATCCCATTTACTGACACAATCTAAACTAATCCCATTTACTGACATAATCTAAACTAATCCCATTTACTGACACAATCTAAACTAATTCCATTTACTGACACAATCTATACTAATCCCATTTACTGACACAATCTAAACTAATCCCATTTACTGACACAATCTAAACTAATCCCATTTACTGACACAATCTAAACTAATCCCATTTACTGACATAATCTAAACTAATTCCATTTACTGACACAATCTAAACTAATCCCATTTACTGACACAATCTAAACTAATTCCATTTACTGACACAATCTAAACTAATCCCATTTACTGACACAATCTAAACTAATTCCATTTACTGACACATTAAATATTATCGGGAATGAAATATACTCTGAGCTTGAGTCAAATCTCGGAGCTTGACTGCAATCTACATAACCAATCAAGTTATGTCAAATTAGTTAATCTCAAGTGCAAATTATCTCTACTAACCAATCCTATCTCTTCCTAATTAACCAGTCATATGAAGGTCAATATCGAATTCGCACCAATATGTATGGAATTTTAGAAATATCTATATAAACCGTTAATTCTGTGTGATCTGTAGGAGTTTTGTTAGATGTCAATAAAGTACGAGAAGCTATACTTACAGTACATGATTGTATCTAGACATCATTCCTTTCCAGAACTTTTTTCCAAAGTTCTTGAATGATAGGTTACTTATAGTCTTTTCTTTATTTCAGATCATTCTTATTTCTATTATTATTCCAACAACAAAAATTTGTTGATCATTGGCAAGGAACTATTTAACAGAGCGTTCAACTATTTCTATACGATATCAAATAACGTTTTAATAGTATATATTTGTAATATATTAGTAAACAAATAAACCACTCTTTCAGCATAATTTGACCACCCTATCAGACAGTCTTGATTTACATAGATTATAGTGTATGTTGTTGATGTACGTTTTGTAAATTGATGCCTGTCAAAAAACCTTGAGATTCGGTTACAGAATGTATCACTCCAAAGTCCGGGAATTGGAGTTTTGCGTATAAATGATAGGAGTGACCTAATCTTTAATGTCATCACCATACACGTTTGATCGCAAGTGAATGTCTGCTTTCAGATGATGGTGTACAATCGTCTAGATAACTTTATGTCCACGACCGACCGACATATATTCCTACAGTTTGCGGCGCTACTTGTAGCTGGTGTTTACTAAAGGCATAATACACAAAGCCAAGTCGAGAACACACCATATTGAAACATTATTATAGTACTGCTCAATCATGAAGAGACTGTTTTTAGGCAAGCTGACATTAATTTTAAGTTTTAATTGGGACGAATTAATTAAGACGACGTGATTGGACACCATTTTGCAAGAAGGCATATAACAATATCAAATATTCCAAGGGTATCTCACGAAATAACGGACCATCCATATCAAGGGAGGACTGCTAGTGTAGAGTTAAGTTTTATCGGAGTAATGATGCCACATGATTGCTTACATTTAAGCTTATTTAAACAGATATGTATTTTACCCGAACAGTGGAAAACAAACAATCCAATCGATGCTATAAGTGATATCCTCCCTGCTCCTTCATTGAAATACGTCTTCATTCTGACCAGTAAGACAGCAGTCGATGCAATCATACCATCGACAAAAGCTTCACTAATATGAGCACTTAGAACGATGAACCAGCCCCAACCACCATCTGGAGCGTCGTTTCGGACAGATGAGATAGTGTCGTCGGCTTTTGATTTAGCATCCATTGTTTGAAAGCCTCAAAGTTGTACACGTATCAGATATCAACTGGTATGTTATTTTATACTAAATAATCTGTGTGTAAAATGAAAGATAAAATGTTATTGTTTACTTTGATACACTCATGGGAAATATGGCACAATAAAGCTAAGATTGTGAATATCTAAAATATCAAAAATGTCAATAATATTTTGAAAAACACATTTTTTTCTTATTGTAGTGGCAGATTTATGAGTAATGCATATGTGTGACTTCAAGAAAAAATATTTACCCAATTTTGGAGACTTTTTCCGTACGGCTGTCATAGAAAACGAACGAAACACGGTTGGTGACATTTCACCCTTAACTTCTCAAGTCAAGTCACACAATCACGTCGATGACTAGCCTGTGGAAGTTGTCGTCTGTGTAGCTCATGCACCTACGCACGAGCGGGTGAGTCATGTGGGAGATCACTGACCAATCAGCGATGTGATTGTGTGCCTGTGGTTTACGAGTACGCATGTACGTAATAATACATCGAACACTTCAATAATTGTGTCACATACAGTACAGTAGTAATGTTTTTTATTTCTTTATTCATGTTTTTGTTATTCGATCATACATATCCATAATCTCAGCTTTATTGTTCCATGGTACCCATGATACACTATGTTATCTGTTTTTAAATTATTGACGTCACGGTGAACGTGCTTTTTGGACAGCCGAACTATTATGATGTTAATTGGTGATATAGGTAGTGTAGCGTGACTGTCTGTCTGTCTGTCTGTCTGTCTGTCTGTATGTATGTATGTATGTATGTATGTATGTATGTATGTATGTATGTATGTATGTATGCATGTATGTATGTATGTATGTATGTATGTATGTATGTATGTATGTATGTCTGTCTGTCTGTCTGTCTGTCTGTCTGTCTGTCTGTCTGTCTGTCTGTCTGTCTCATATTCTGGTGATATACAATTTCTGTGTCCATATGTAATAACATTTCTTTACAACTGAGCTTTGCAAGGACGATATCTCACATTAGGCTGTATTAACATTAACCCGGAGATACTTAGCCAGCAGGGCTTTCCATTTCAATTTGATTTGGAGGAGAAACAGCATCACCATGATTGCTAGTGGGTAGGGTACCGTTGAGTATTAGTTTTGGACATGAAGACATGTTGGAAGCCATTTAGAGGTATACAATTTCACTATACACATAATTGAAAACCATAGAATACTTCCATTCTGTCTTCAATACCCTTTGTTATATTGAGTGAGGCGCAGGACGTCGTGTTGTACTATAGCTTTATTTACCCAATGTTGATATATGCATATGGTGATGACGTCATTGTCAGAATGATCTCATGTACTATTCATTAGATGTTAATGTATAGATCATATCATTACAACTCTCCTTTTTTGAGTGAGACTATATATCGTAATGTATTGGTATTATTGATCAAATTGGATATTGGTTATATTGGTCGAGCGAAGTTCAGTAAATCATAAGCGTATATTACTGTACAGTGTAATGGATTGGGAGCACACACAAAAATTGCCAATGCGATGGGTGCCTTAAGCTTAAAAGTGGTTGGGGGGGGGGGGCGGCGGAATATTTTGGTCATGATTGGAACCTTCACCCCAGGATTAGAAGTTCACCAAGTAGATTTGCAAAATTTCTTGCTGCTTTGCATATATTTAATATCGACTGCCGTGAGAATGTGTTTGTGTATGCCTTAATCTCTTGAAGGGTGTTATGATCTATTCAGTAATATCGAACCAATAATACACGAGATCACTATGACGATGACATCATTACCATCATTATGCATATGTCAACAGTTGGTAAATAAAGTTAATATAGTTGATATCATGGTTCCACATTACGTAATAAGCCCCGCCCACCATGGTTACTGTTGCTACGCCCCACAAGCTTTGAGTTTGTGGGACATTGTTCTGATAATAAAACATGGCGGCAAATTCGTATGGAGATCGTCTGCAGAGCGTACCCGACGATATCTCAATTGCCTACCTCCCTGGAGTTTCAAGTCTTTCCACAAAGGCACAGGATAAAGGACTCAATTATTTTACTCAAGGTTATGTTCATGACATTAAGATAAATAACGCTAGTAATGATTTGAAAGTGTTGGCGCGTTGCTGGCGATCAATGAGGAAGTCCGAGTCACCGCACAAAATTGAAGTTGACATTTCACGAGTACTGAGGAAAGTGACGAATGCCAACTGTTCTTGTAAGGCAGGGTAAGTTTAATTTTTTTAAATGTTTAAACAATTCACCAGTATTGCTAAAATTGTATTATTTGTAGCTGTTATCATAAAAGAACTACGTAAGCCTCTACGGTACGTAGGAAAGTATATGAACAAACGTACTTCAACTTTGAACTTTGTGTTTGCCTGTTGTGTAAACACTGCGTAGACGCAACTTCCGTATCACTTTCATCTTGCCCTGGCCTGACATATTCATGAATCATAGTTAGTTAGTTTCCGCTAACTACTAATGAAAGGAGTTGATTTTGGTTGGAAACTTTTCATGATATTATTTTATTATTACTCCGGTATGTTGAAGTCAATATTTTCATGGAGGGTCAGACTGTATGTGTAAGTACTGGTACCTCGACCATACTGCATGTCTACCCGTATCCGAAACATCCTGCCACCGTACTTAGATCCTGTACGTGCACGATCCTTGTCGTTGCGTTGTATACTGTCTATACATTTTGTTAACAACTGAACACTGACTGCTGTTTATTTTCATTTCAGGTTAAGTGGCCACTGTTCACATGTCATCGGTTTGATAAAGTCACTACAAGGATTGAAGCTACACAACTTCACTAATGTACCAGCACAGCTGAGCTGTACCAGCATTCCACAACAGTGGCATGTTCCAAGGGGACCAAAGATAAAACCAGTCCCAATAAATCATGTTGTAGTTGCAAGACCAACCATTGAAACAAGAAAGAGAAGACCAATAGTCTGTCAGGTTGACAGTAATAAGAAGTAAGAAACAGTACACCATCATGATTTATGGTTTGATTTTGTCATTACATTTTCATGTTGCAAACTTTTGTATACTTGGGAAAAGTTAAAATGTTTTGATTTCATTTCTGAGGGCATCTCTTTAGAAAGGATATGTCAATATTGGATGATTTATTAAAATTTGTCATATATATGTGTGTGTCATAGCCATTTTGCTAGCCACAAGTCTTACAATATGCTATAGTATCAGTCTGGTTTAAACACAGCAAATACTAGTTGAATCACACCACACACTTGTGCAGCAAATACATAATTTGATGCCAAGTACACAGAAACATTTTGTGGGTTTCTTCAAGAGGATGTGTATTATCAGATTAAATACTCAGGTAATTAACTCTTATAATTGTGTTTTGCAAATGTTTCAGGTTACCAAAAGTAACTTCAACTGACATAGGCATATTACAGAATCTGAAAGGAACACCCTTGGCATATACTCTATCAGATGATGTACCAACAACAGATACATCTTTTGGGGAAGTGCAGCTGGGATCTATGTTATCCTATCAGGTATGTGAAATAATCAACAACTCTTTGATGGATATATTTTAATATGTGATGTGATATGTAAATAAAAGACACCACAAATTAACAGAGTGTATATAGTAGTCCTGCCAGTTATTTGTTTATTGTGTTTTCTCTTTCACAAAGACATCTTGAAATAGAGTCAGATAACAACACACTGACCAAATACTGTTGATCTTCTCAAAAAGAGTGGCTTGTATAATGTCTGAAACAATTTTAAAAGTCTTTATCTTAGCAATGAGGCGTTCAATATGGATTCTGTGTTTTGCTATTTTTTCTGTAATCTGTGTATCTGCCACTGACATCTGAGAAGACGATGATATAAAAGGAGGAATATTTAGTTGCAAGCCAAGTTCAGATATTTCTTTATGAATTGTGAATCCTTTATCAGACATGATAGCATCACCTGGGTTAAGATATCCATTATCTAGGAATTGTTTCAACAATTTTAAAAATCCACTCTGTTCAGATATTTGTACATCTGATATATTCCCTGTAAATAACTCAGACACAAATAGTAATGATCCACACGGATCACATCCTATTAAACTCTTAAGTGTCGTACTTGACTTATAATCACTATACAACTGACTTTTAAGGGCCAACGCACTGGGTTGTTGTGTCTTTAATTCAGTACAGTCTATCAGTATGACAGTTCTTGGAAAGTCCCTTTTAAAATCTGCAGGCATTTTATTCATAATAATACTCCTGTGAGGCCAAATACTAATTTGACCTAACTTCCAATACATGTGGTCAATCCATGTATTAAAGACATCCCCAGCTGACTGTAGTCCTAAACCAAACCTTACTGCTAAGTCTCGCAGTCCAAAATTATGCCGTAAACGACACAAACATAACAAGAGACAATCTTTACCTGGTAGGTTTTTTATATCTGTCCTAACTTTCTTGTAAGATAACACAGTATCATTTGGTAAAAGAAATGATAACAAGGCTAAAAATCTAACATAACTAATTCCAGTATAGTATTTAAAAAGGCCCTTAAGTTTCTTTTGATTTCTCAGTACACAATCAACACCAAATTTACAATTATTTGTGACATCCTGCTGAAGTTTCTTGATTTTTAGGTCCCTTTCTGTTATCTCAGATTGAAGTTTTTTTATGGTGGCATCCTTTTCTTTCAGTTTGTTTTCTAATCTCGACATTTCAGCAGTTTGCACAAGTAGGTCAAGAGGTGATGTCCCTGTAAGATAAAAACACACAAATATTTAATTTTGTAATCTATAATGAACTTGTCATTGCCCTTTCTTTCAGATGAACAACATGAAAACCTCTAAAGTATCTGATGGTATGGGTTGTGGACCAATAACTCTCCCAAAAACAGCACCAATAAAGCTACCAGAGGAGTATCGTACCTTGAATAAAGAACATTCTCAAATTGACCCAGAGACACTTGAAATAGAGACAAGGGGACAAGCAAACAACGAAACTTGGATTAAATCACGAGCATGTCGTTTAACAGCATCAAATTTTGGTAGAATTTTAAACAGGAAATCTGCTCCATCTGAAAAGTTTCTGAATAGTTTGTTCCAACATAAATCGATCACAGCTGCTTCATTAGAATATGGAAAACGCAATGAGCCAAAAGCAAAATCAAAATACCTTGAAGTACACACATGCAGACATATCCATGACTGTGGTCTTGTTGTAAATACAGAATTTAGCTTTTTAGGTGGGACCCCAGATGGAAAAGTATGCGACCATGGAAAGTGTGGAATTATGGAATGTAAGTGCCCATACTGTGCAAGAAACCTTACCATCGACCAGGCAGTGAATGAAGTGCCAAATTTCATGTTGCATCGAGGACCTGATGGTGAAATAGTGCTCAAAAGAACCCATCCATATTTTGCTCAAGTACAGGGCCAGTTGATGGTAACAGGAGCAGAATTTTGTGATTTTGTTGTATTTACACAGATAGATGTTTTTATTCAACGAATATTGCCAGATGTTGAGTACATGCAGGAGATGTTGAAGAAGCTCTGTGCATTTTTCCAAAAGTATGCAAAACCATACCTTTGCAAAAAGTAATATGTAATAATAGTATGTAATAGTGTGACTTTCACAACAGTAATGTGTCCCAGGCATACTTGTATGCAGCTCCAATAAAATATATGAATAATAAAACTGATTGTGATTGTTTCTGATTAATAAGTTTACAAAAATGATGTGTGTGGATAGATGTCTAGAATGCTACTTGTGTCAGTAAAGAAAGTACTGTTTATCTTTTGACACATTTTACGGTTGGGTAGAAATCTTATGACACAAGTTTTTTTGTCAATGTATGGTGGTACAGAAATTTGAAATAGATTTGACATAAGAGGACACCTGCTCAACTCCATGGTTTTTTTTAGAAGAGAGCTATAAATTGTACAGTTTGATACACAATATAATAACATTGTAAGGCTAGTTCCTATACAATATATTTACGATTACCACAATCATCTCCACTCACTATGTATAGAGGTCATTACTCTAGCAAAGAAATCTGTGCTACCCCAACAGTATTGATATAAACATGACAACGTTATGAAGAGTTCCACAGTAGATATTAGCAATTGTCTAAAGGAAGTAACTAATTACAACTGCCTGTCTGTTTGTGATGGATTACTACTGACATGCACTGTTTACTCTTGGCCCAGCAGGCGGGTTAGCCAGATAACAGGTTTGTTGGTACCTTTGACTATTACGTAGTGAGTGGAGATGATCGTAGTAATCACAACTCTGTTGTATACTATACTTGAACTAGACTAATAACATTGGTACTTACAAGCACATTCTGTCTGAGTTCCTACATTTCTCTCTGTAACAAGGCCACTGCTGCTAACCAATGGCGGATGTATGGATGCACTATGAAAAAAAAAAGATTTATAGTATATATTACATATATGCATTCATATTGAATGGGGAGGGGGGAGTGAAGAGATCAGATATATTGTCCATTATACATAAAATGACACAAAGTCAATGAATGACGATGTACAAATTACAATGTATGTTTTCTCTACATTGGAAAATACAAGCTCACTCATCTATATTGTTTGTATTGTACTGAATATTAATACACTGGTAATTTATTTTTATTGAAACATTTAAACAAACATATACTACAAATGACTTGAACAGAACCATCATAAACCTTGTCTACTAAACGAAAATTTAAACATTCACTTACACAGGATCATTGTCGAATATGTGCGCTAGACATTTTCTCTTTGACGGCTGCACAATAGATAAATCACCATCACACTTGTCCTTTCGCTTCGGTGGTGGTCTTGTTGGTGTATATGAACTGCCATCTGCTGGCAGCGGGTCAGGACACACATCAGTTGGGCCATCAGAACCCGGAAAGTGCTGTTTTTAAAAATAAACAAAAACAGCTGTAAGTTGAATATGAAGATGAATCTAATTCAACGAACGAAGTATATTCTCTAATTAATCCATAAATACGGCACATCGCATACATCTTGACAAGTAATTTTAGAGTAACCTGTCGATTGAGGGGTCTAAATTACTGAAAACACCCCTGGGTTAGTATAAATTTGAACCAGGAACTTAAATGTTAACCAAAAAGAAGAATAGTTCAAGCAGACAACATTGCCCTTTGGATCGAGGCCATGGTTCGATTTTTGCAAACGATCGCTCAGCTTCAGAAGTTCAGTACAAACAATCTTGCACGAGGCGAAAAATGCAAAATTAGAACACTGTAACAGTTAATTTTAACCATTTATAAATTTGTATAGATATATAATTCTCACCTTAGAACAGACATACTTGTGTTTATTGATTTTGTCGGTATTTAGTTGGTAGTGTGGTCTGCCACACGCCTTTATCCACCGTAGACATTTTTCTAGTTGCGTTTTTGGTTTGGGGAATGGTACAAAGTGGATAGTAGGTTTGGTACCCAGATACCGCTCATCTGATTTGCACGTACCCCAAGCACATCGTTTCACCATTTTCGTTTGAACTGTCGCAAAAACACGGTTACAATCTGGAATGGCAATACTGCAGCTCAATCACGTACGTGTCGTACATTCACTAGTACATGTAGTGTCGATCAATGTGGGACAAAATGGCGGCTGTAAGCAGGCGTGACTTTGCTGAGTTGTGATTGGCTAAGAGTTCTGTTTGATTGACAGGAGTGGAACCATGAATAACACGTCCTGAGCATTACTGAATATAACATGGTGTCAGAAGTTCTGATTTCTGAATGAAATATGTTCGTAATTCACCAAAAGTAGTGAATAGTTAATAGATATCAACGTGAAAAATGGCCACCATCAGAAATAACAACAGATACTGAAGACTAATCTATAATATCACCAGATACTGGAGACTAATCTATAATATCACCAGATACTGGAGACTAATCTATAATAACAACAGATACTGAAGACTAATCTATAATATCACCAGATACTGGAGACTAATCTATAATAACAACAGATACTGAAGACTAATCTATAATATCACCAAATACTCCATCAACAACAACTACTATAATAATAATATAATAATAATAATTTATTTTCACCATAATAATAAGTATTTACATTTCATAAATCTAACTAAGTATAATTGGTGGGGACCATGAAATATAGTTCAGCAGAACTAATCTTCCTTCATGGCCCAAACAAATTATATGAAATAAATCATTTTATACAATGAAGATATGTAGAGTTGCAAAAATGATATACATGTAGAACAAAATAAGTGCATACTCTATTACCTCATACATAAAGAAATAACTCCAAAAAAATACAATTTGATAGGAAAACAAAGCAACAAAGAAAACAATAATCTAGGAATGGGGAAGAGTTAAAAAAACAAAAAAAACAAAAAAACAAAAAAACAAAACCAAACAAACAAACAAAAAAAAAACAACAACAAAAAAACAGTACAACACTTATAACTGGAATACCTATTGAACAAAATGAAAATTGGCAAAATACAAAGGTAGAAAAACTAAATCAATCAATCAGCCATAGAATTGAGGAGGTTTTGTTTTAACTCCTTTTTAAATACTTGTCTTGATGTTATCTGTTTGATTGAGGAGGGGAGTGAGTTCCAGTGCTTTGCAGCAGCAAATGTAATTTGGTTCTGTGTGAGTGTGAGATTATGTTTTGGGATACAAACATTTCCTGCAAGGACTTGACGGGTGGGATAATCATGCAGAAGCGGTTGGAAAAATTTTGTGATGTCATGGGAGTAACGATTATGTTTTAGGTCAAAGACGAATGTACAAGTTAAAAATTTACATAGTTTATTTATGTCAAGAATTTTTAGTTGGTGGAAAAGTGGATTAGAGTGAGCGCAGAAATCGGAGAAGGTAATGAGGCGAACAATTCTCTTTTGTAATCTAAGGATAGGTTCAAGGTGAGAAGTATAGGTGTTGCCAGAGATCTCTATACAGTAGCTAAGATGAGGTAGAATTGTTGCATTATAAAGAAGAATTAGTGTAGATCTAGGGACATAGTGACGAATGCGAGATAATATACTGAAATGGGATAAAACGAAAATCCAACCACGACAACAACACCAACACCTGATGTGACAAAGTCGACAACTGACAACACAGAGAATATTGTGACAACAACAAGTGGAAGACTTTTTTGGAGAAACCAGAAAGATTCAGAGATTTTAATAGAATAATCCTGAATCAGATGATGGAAATATAGTTAGAGTAGGAAATCGGATAATCCACCCCCGATTTTAGATTTCATAAATTAAATATAGTGTAGCTTGATTTTATTACAGCAATTTGATCATTTCTGCAGAGTAAGACAGAACTATGACCACTGATGACATTGACAGTATATTTTCATGAGTAAA
The DNA here is from genome assembly GCF_964340395.1 of Glandiceps talaboti. Classification (NCBI taxonomy): domain Eukaryota; kingdom Metazoa; phylum Hemichordata; class Enteropneusta; family Spengelidae; genus Glandiceps; species Glandiceps talaboti. The sequence goes on along the minus strand of NC_135556.1, from coordinate 3,551,584 downwards.
CCAATTGATGATGAGATATACAAATAGATAGATCAGTCGTGGTGTTTCAACCCGGGTTCAGCCCCATCAGGCTTCTATACTAATATACCCCACTTCCCACATCAGCAACCTGACTGGGTTGCAGCCAATCATAAAATATGGTTATGTTCTAGTAGGTGCCAAACTGATGATGCTAGCCTGTCAATGGTGGTTTATACATAATGACCTCTGCTTTTAATCACAAGTTCAAGGAGTGGCCGAAATCCTTTGATCTATAGCAGTCATACTCCCATAGAATAGTACAGACGACGAGTGCTGACTCATAGCATGGCACAAATATCTGTATCTTACAGACTACCAATCCATTTACCCCCTCCCCACTCCCGTAAGGCTGAAATCAGAAATTACGGCGGGGGGGGGAGGTGGGAAATTGGGGGTCCATGAAAGAAATGGACGGTTCAAAGGGGGGAGGCATGAAAATTCTGATAGTCCGAATGTGTATGTCTTCCTCTGTCTGTCTGTCTGTCTGTCTGTCTGTCTGTCTGTCTGTATGTCTGTCTGTCTGTCTGTCTGTCTGGCTGTACATGTCTCTAGTCTCAGTCTCTGTCTATCTCTGTCTGTCTGTCTGTCTGTCTGTCTGTCTGTCTGTCTGTCTGTCTGTCTCTCTCTCTCTCTCTCTCTCTCTCTCTCTCTCTCTCTCTCTCTCTCTCTCTCTCTCTCTCTCTCTCTCTCTCTCTCTCTCTCTCTCCCCCTCTGGAGATTTTTTGAACATTCAAACCTCAGGAAAAGTCGTTTATCTTGTACTTTGCAAAATTGTACTCTTCATTTACAAAAAAAAATGTGTGTCTGCCAAAATATCTCTGAATAGGTACGTTAAAGTGTAGGTAATATTATATAGCCATACAGTTGTATAGTAATGCATTGACTCGAGTAAAATTAGGGTATTGAAGACAATTACTCTACGGCTTTCGATACTTTAGTAATATGTATGGTTTGAAATTATCATTGCCATTATATGGCCTCCTACATGACTTTATTTTTTAAGTGCTCACCGTGGGAATCCCCTCCCACATCCTCCCCACCCATGGCCACTAGCTATCATGGGGATGTTTTCTCTGCCCAGAATCAAAACTGAGAAGATAAAACCCTGCTGACTAAGTATCTCAAAGTACAGCACAACGCGAGACCTTTTTCACAAAGTCTACATATATTTGTAAAGAAATCTCTCATTGTTATGTATGGATGCTGAAGTCCCACTGTTAGTTTAATGTAGTGCACCATACTATACAACTCTGAAGTGGAGCGGGGGGGGGGGGGGTACTCTATCATTATACATTAAAATATGTGTAGCTGGAAGGGGGCTACCGTAAAAATTCGTGGGTTCATTTCGAGAGGGGGTGACATTTGTGAGAGCACGAAGGGGAGGGGGTGGGGCTGCGAAAATGTTTTTGAGCAAAAAAAATTCTCCCCAGCCCCCCCCCCCCTCGTAGGTGCTGACTCCAGCCTATCAACAAATAACCGATGTTGGACCATGATCTTTTATATAGAACTTGTTTATGAATACAACATCGTGACAAGATTCTACACCATTGCAGGTGTGCTACTCGTACTACAACATTTGATAGTGTTCATTTATATTGCAATTCTCAAATAATGATGGAATCTGATATACCTGTATATGTTCTTAAGACTCATTGCTAATTATATATTTAATAGTCTTTTAACTTACCCGGGTCAAATAACTCAATGATCCACTGTTGAAACCACCCTTACCATCGAGCAAATGCCACATGCTGAGCTGTCGACGACAAACGTATTTTGTAATATCAAGGTGCAAAGTTCGCATCAACTAATTACGGTTGATTGATGTAGCTGTGAGCTTATCAAGTTAAGTAATGACAACATTTGGTACATAAATTGATGATAACAAATTGCATTATATATATATATATATATATATATATATATATATATATATATATATATATATATATATATATATATATATATATATATATATATATAGTTTTGGTTAGTTTTTTTGTGTAAGTGTTCGAAGGTGGGAGGGGAATGTTCTTTAGAGAGTAGTTCAGGTTTACCTTTCGTGGCTGTTCCATTCTGGTTCTGGTAGCTGGTTGAGTAGAGTGCTCGACTTGGAGGAGGAGCGTATGTAACTCGGTGAGTATCAATCTGCTAAGACAGTGCTCTATACCGCAGTGGCAGAGTGTAATGGTTTTGGCAAAACCATTACGCTCTGCCACTGCGGTATAGAGCACTGTCTTAGCAGATTGATACTCACCGAGTTATATATATATATATATATATATATATATATATATATATATATATATATATATATATATATATATATATATATATACATAAAAATGAAAGAAGACGAGTCTGATATTACATAGTGGAATTACACTACGGACCGTTTCACCCGAAGGATCGTCAGGTGTAATAGTGTGGTTTAATAGTATACATCCTGCATTATGTACATAACTTATGTGTGTTCACTGACGGCTGTGTGTACACAAAAAGATTGACAACAAAGGTTACGTATTATTAAGTAAGAACTTGTTAGCGTGCCGGCATTTACTGATTAATTCAGTTCTGCTGTTCAAGTTCGTTGATTTGTCGGCAGTTATAATAAAATATTTTTCCCAGAGGCATAGTTGACATCGTATCAACATATATATATATATATATATATATATATATATATATATATATATATATATATATATATATATATATATATATATATATATATATATATATATATATATATATATATATATATATATATATATATATATATATATATATGTTGAGGGTAGAAGAAAATCAAGTCGGGTTTTTCGTCTCTACAAGCCTGTTTCGTGAGTAAATCACTCGTCAGGAGATGTAGACTGTAAGATACGTCGTATATATATATATATATATATATATATATATATATATATATATATACATAAAAATGAAAGAAGACGAGTCTGATATTACATAGTGGAATTACACTACGGACCGTTTCACCCGAAGGATCGTCAGGTGTAATAGTGTGGTTTAATAGTATTCGTTAGTTATACATCCTGCTTAATGTACATAACTTATGTGTGTTCACTGACGGCTGTGTGTACACAAAAAGATTGACAACAAAGGTTACGTATTATTAAGTAAGAACTTGTTAGCGTGCCGGCATTTACTGATTAATTCAGTTCTGCTGTTCAAGTTCGTTGATTTGTCGGCAGTTATAATAAAATATTTTTCCCAGAGGCATAGTTGACATCGTTTGGTAACGTTAGAGTATGAGGAAGCCTGCTTGAGAACTGACCAGTGTACGTCGTAATTAATGTTGCTGTCTTTTAGGTGCCAAATGTATTTACTGAGTGCAGTGTCTTTCTTCTTGTGATCAAGTTTAAATGAAGACTTGTGGTTGTTAAACCTGCTTTTGAATTCTGTGTCACTAACGCCTATGTATGATTTGTGATCTTGGTTAGTGGTGACTGTTGCTTTGTAAACAACGCTTTTTATGAGGCATTTTCCTGCGAGAGGGCACTCCTTTGGTTTTCTGCAGTTACAGGTATTTTGTTGTGTTTGCTTAGCTTTTGAAAGTATGGCTTTATTATGACCGCTGATTAATTTACCCATGTTGTCCATGCAACTATAGCTCACTTTAGTATTATTACGGTTGAAGATTTTATGCAGTACACTGGATATGGGGAAATGCTTGTCGATGAGGTTGAGAAATTTTCTACCGATGTTTGTTGAAACGTGTTTACTGTAAGGTGGGTTGAACCAAGTTATATTACGGCTGCGATTCCGCTTGCGTTGAGTGTGTCTTGTTTGGTCAAATTTGAGGGTGTGATTATATCCTGCTTCATTGAGTGCATCTTGGTAGGATGATGTAGTGGCGTCGAATAGTTGTTCATCACTGGAAATGTTGGATAGTCGTTGGTTTACCGAGCTGGGTATGGTCTTAATTATGGCTTTAGGATGGTTTGATTTCTTGTTGACGTAGTGGGTGGTGTTATTTGGTTTTGTGTACGGTCGGTATGACTCGTCACGCAAGTTGAAAGTGACATCAAGGAAGTTGACAATTTTGATACCTTGGTCGGTGGTGATTCGAAGGCCGAGTTTCTTAAATTCTGAAGTTAGCTGCTTGGCTACTTTGTTGGCTTTCGATGGTGAATGGTACCATCGAAAGCCAACAAAGTAGCCAAGCAGCTAACTTCAGAATTTAAGAAACTCGGCCTTCGAATCACCACCGACCAAGGTATCAAAATTGTCAACTTCCTTGATGTCACTTTCAACTTGCTAAATGTATCAAACAGTCTGAAAACATGTTTATCCCAGCCGACAAAACTAACAATCATTACAAGTTACAGAAGGAAGAATACGAAAAACTGTTAAAAGACAATACCACAGCGAAATACAGGAGGACTTCCACTTCACAAACCGGACAAATCAATGCCGAAGCAAAATGTATCGCAGAGAAACTTCAACTGGATGACAGAATTGAGACACTTGCGCAGAAACCAGCATTCATTACAATCAAGGACCACAAAGATAACTTTCCCAACCACGTTCAATGTAGACTAATCAACCCCGCAAAAAGTGAAATCGGAATTGTAAGTAAAACCATACTCGACCGCATTAACAAGGACATTATCAAGGCCACTAATACCCATCAATGGAAAAACACTAATTCTGTCATTGAATGGTTCACATCTATTACCAATAAGCAATCATGCTCTTTCCTCACGTTTGATGTAGTTGAATTCTACCCATCAATCACCCAGAAACTTCTAGATGAAGCACTTGACTTCGCATCAAATTTTACAGATATCAAGAACGAAGAAAAGGAAATAATTATGCATACAAAGAAAACCCTACTTTTCCACGATGATTCACCATGGCACAAGTCTAACCCGCCCTACCTATTTGATATTACTATGGGCTGCTATGACGGAGCAGAAACTTGCGAACTTATAGGCACCTACTTACTTAGTAAAGTCAAACATATGTTTGATAATGAGGTAGGATTATACAGGGATGATGGCCTAGCTGTACTCCGTAACCATTCACCATCGAAAGCCAACAAAGTAGCCAAGCAGCTAACTTCAGAATTTAAGAAACTCGGCCTTCGAATCACCACCGACCAAGGTATCAAAATTGTCAACTTCCTTGATGTCACTTTCAACTTGCGTGACGAGTCATACCGACCGTACACAAAACCAAATAACACCACCCACTACGTCAACAAGAAATCAAACCATCCTAAAGCCATAATTAAGACCATACCCAGCTCGGTAAACCAACGACTATCCAACATTTCCAGTGATGAACAACTATTCGACGCCACTACATCATCCTACCAAGATGCACTCAATGAAGCAGGATATAATCACACCCTCAAATTTGACCAAACAAGACACACTCAACGCAAGCGGAATCGCAGCCGTAATATAACTTGGTTCAACCCACCTTACAGTAAACACGTTTCAACAAACATCGGTAGAAAATTTCTCAACCTCATCGACAAGCATTTCCCCATATCCAGTGTACTGCATAAAATCTTCAACCGTAATAATACTAAAGTGAGCTATAGTTGCATGGACAACATGGGTAAATTAATCAGCGGTCATAATAAAGCCATACTTTCAAAAGCTAAGCAAACACAACAAAATACCTGTAACTGCAGAAAACCAAAGGAGTGCCCTCTCGCAGGAAAATGCCTCATAAAAAGCGTTGTTTACAAAGCAACAGTCACCACTAACCAAGATCACAAATCATACATAGGCGTTAGTGACACAGAATTCAAAAGCAGGTTTAACAACCACAAGTCTTCATTTAAACTTGATCACAAGAAGAAAGACACTGCACTCAGTAAATACATTTGGCACCTAAAAGACAGCAACATAATTACGACGTACACTGGTCAGTTCTCAAGCAGGCTTCCTCATACTCTAACGTTACCAAACGATGTCAACTATGCCTCTGGGAAAAATATTTTATTATAACTGCCGACAAATCAACGAACTTGAACAGCAGAACTGAATTAATCAGTAAATGCCGGCACGCTAACAAGTTCTTACTTAATAATACGTAACCTTTGTTGTCAATCTTTTTGTGTACACACAGCCGTCAGTGAACACACATAAGTTATGTACATTAAGCAGGATGTATAACTAACGAATACTATTAAACCACACTATTACACCTGACGATCCTTCGGGTGAAACGGTCCGTAGTGTAATTCCACTATGTAATATCAGACTCGTCTTCTTTCATTTTTATGTATGATAGCTCTCCAAGGTGATCGAGCACTCTACTTGGCGAAAGAAGAATGAAATTATATGTATATATATATATATATATATATATAAATTGAATATATCATGGCACATTCTTCAAACCAAAACAAAGGGCACATGTACTGAAAAGCTTGTTGAGAAGAGTGTAAGATTCAAGTGCTATATAATTTGATACATACATTCATGATACCAGGGTACCGGTGACTTGTGTCATAAAACTTATTGATGTGTAGAATGGTTCATACTGGGAAACGCTAATGTAACGTTATGTAATAGTTTGACATATCACACATTCTGATCTAAGACACACGTCTGCTATTAGTAATCTTGCATATTGACCCCAGTGCCGGTTGATTAAATATGAATCACGAAGTTCGAAGAAATTATGTAATTACAGCAAACGCAAACATTTTAATAACGTATATGTGGCAATCATACGGACCATCTCCACAACAATAGTTTAATCAAACAAATGTGGAGCAAACTCAGCGGTTCACCAACTCAATGAACCCATTTCGACATGACAATACGGCAAACTAACAACTGCCAAAGGAGCAGGGGAAAACCAGGTGGCAGGTAGAAATGAAACTTATGTCCCCAAATCTTTAGATGATGTTTGTAGTAAGATAGAGAAGAAGTATATGCAGTAGATGAATTATCTCATAGTTATAGTATTATATATTATAGGCAAAGTAGAAAATAAAGAATTGAAGATATTGACTGATTCCGGATCCAGAGTGACATTAATTAGTAACCGACTAAGGCAACTGTCAACAAACCTTAAAGAGAAATGAATTCGTCCAACTCCAATGGTTCGAGTTAAAATACTAGGTGAGAATTTGGACGTACTTGAAAAATAGACCTTCAATTTCAGATTGCTGGTAAAAAGTTTCCATATCCTGCTTTTGTCGTTGAAAATTCGATGTATGTCTGTCTGTCTTATCGGTACTGCCTTAATGGTTGATGTTGGTTTGAACATTAATTTCTCTAAAAGATTCCTAGATTTCCAGGAATTATGCAGAACTCTATTACTTTTACCAAAGAGGCAGAAAGACAATGACTACATATGCCCTGTATATGTGACCGAACCGGAAGATTCTGAAGTTCCTGCTAACCGTCAGACTGTATTCGCTACTGCAGCAAACGTTGATGATGTTATGCAAGGAATTATTGAAAGAATTTCAGGTCTGCTTGAAAAAGTTGAAGCTGGTTTTGGAAATGTTGTTGCAATGATACGAGGTGGAATGGTACCACTTTTGATGAGTTACCCAAGTCATGTACCTGCGAAGCTGTACAAAGGTATGAAACTTTGTGATAGATGATGATGATGATGATGATGATATTGTTGCAAGTTTGATGCCTACCAGAGACGAGTCTATGCATGTGGAGATGAATCTCATTACTCCAAGGGGGATGTCCCAGAGGCTAGGGAGCTAATAAATGGTAGGAAGGCTGATGCAGGCCCTGATGCATATGGATGTTCATTGGTGACTAGTTTTGTAGAAAATTCCGATGTGAGAAATTCATCATGAAGCCGACATTTCAGAACCAGAACTAAGAGAAATAGAGAAACAGAGGCGAATCAATGAATTATATGTATTAATTGCAATAGTATATTATAGTCACAAGACCGTAACTAAAACTTTTGCACATATAATCAATTAAAGTGCTGCTGGGTATCGCGTAATGAAATGTGTAACCACTCTAAAGATAGCACGTGATAGGCAGATATGTATGAGGTATGAATGAAGGCAGTCACATTGTTTTTTCAGTTAGGGTGGAATATAATATGGATGACAAAGGTGTGATTGATACTGACTGTGATGGGTAGTAGAACATTTTGAATGGTCCAAAACGAGGGGTTGAGGGCCAAACACTAGATACGATTCCAAACGTCATGATACTCTTTTATCATTACTTGTTGACATGTTGTGTCCAATCCAAACGTTGCGAAAGCTACAACAGTAACAACATGCATCATTTGCCTTATTTGTGTGTAATTTACTTCCATACATGCATTATTTGTCTTATGTGTGTGTAATTTACTTCCATACATGCATTATTTGCCTTATGTATGTGTAATTTACTTTCATACATGCATTATGTGTGTGTAATTTACTTCCATACATTCATCATTTGTCTTTTGTGTGTAAAATGTACTTCCATACGTGCATCCAGTACCGTAGCCTGAGATTTTGGAATCAAGAAGAAAAAAAGCTACTTTTTGAATACACAGCGATGTCATTAAAATCGTTATTTACGTGACGATTCCTAGCATGCGCGATTTAAATTGATGGTTCACTATTGACTGTACACTGACTCCTGGCTAATATGTATCTTATATCCCTATAGTACGCTGGCCTAACTTTGAATAAAAATGTGTACACTTAAAAATTGGTACTTTTTGCAGCAATTAAAAGTAGTGCGCACGTGCACTGCGCATTTTCCTCGAGTAACAGTAGTCTTGAAAGTCTCCTTCATTTGAAGATAGCAAGTCGCAATTATAATGGCAGCAAGCGAAACTCATAAAAAAAAGACGGAAAAAGTCGTTCAACGTGAGGTCGCCTGCAATGCTGCATGCAGTAACTCCGAAGATGCGCTCGATCTTATATTAAAACATTTCATACTGATAAAACGGCAGATCTCTTTTTGGAATATTTGGTGGCCCTGAAAAGCTATTAAACTAGGTACGCAGTTTAAGATCCACTCTTTGAAGATCCGCTTTCAATAATTGTGTTCGACGTTGTCTTTGGTAAAAATGTTTGATATAATTATCTCATTGCACACTGACACTACCGTTATTCCGCAATTAATTTTGAAGAGACAGTTTGCTATGGAAAGAATGGCCCTGAATTTGTAAACAAAGCTGTACCTTCGACATCAAAATCCAAACTTCCATTTCCATTATATAATGATGGTAACAAGGAGAATTCACTGAGTTCACCCCGGGTTCCGACATAAACGTGGCCATAAAAGTTTGGGTAAAGGAAATGATGATTATTTTGTTGTGTTACTTATTTGAGAAAGCACCATCCGTTTTTTTACTTTGAATGTGACATCTTTTCGGCAACTACTTTGAAAGATACGACATTAGGCCAGAAAAAGTGAAAAAGCTGTTCAACCTACGCATATATATTTTGTCTGGTGATGGGCAATATATCCGGGCTTCACATGTTTTTCAAAATAAATTAAGGACATTTCTTTATATTTTCTGAATAGTACATGTAACAATAAACATTTGAGTCTATTCTAAATAATATAATATCTTATACAGTGGTTTACTTGGCTCTGATGTTGCATACAAGCATGAATTGAGATTAAATATCCAATATGCACTAAAAAGAATTGAACAAAAGTTTACGACCATTGGGCCATCAACAGTCTGAAAGTCTTGAAATGTTTTGCTCTTTATTCGGGATTTTTTGGAACCAAATTAAACTTCAGGAGAAGTCATTTACCATGTGCACATCCTCATAATATCTTTCAGCTTTGCCACAAAATACACTTCCAGATAATACGTAATGCATAGCATAATTGTTTCAATTCTGGTATTTTAGTATGTCTATGGTTTGATATTCTATGCCTCTAAATGGCCTCCTACACTGTCTTATTTTCATTTTTTTTCACCTTTTGAGTTGTCTCCTTCCAATGCATCATTGTACCATATGATTTGATATCTCCATTGTAGTGTAGGTGACAGAAGGGGTGGCTAAAATAATGCTCGAGATTCAATTGGCGGGGCTTAACATTTTTTGAGAAGAGAGGGTGAGAGGAACTACAACATTTGTTTGCAGACAAATTGCATGAGATAGTATCAAGATGACTGAATAAGTTCTATCTAAACTCGACCTGAAATATGTTGCTATCATTATATATGGTTTGTTTTATCCTTGTCAAGCATTGTGAAAAAATGAAATCGACCTACTTACCCAAATGTGATGGGTTAGGTTACCCGTTGACCAGCATTTTTCATTTTTTCTGACCTTACATATGATATTTAATTGCGTATACTAAAATAGATATTATGTAAATTGCATGCAAATTTATGCAAATTAGCATTTTCGCAGGCTACGGCCCTGGCATCATTTGTCTTTTGTGTGTGTAATTTACTTCCATACACGCATCATTTCAATTTGCCTTATATGTGTGTAATTTACTTCCATACGTGCATTATTTGCCATATGTGTGTGTCATTTACTTCCATACATGCATAATTTGCCTTATATGTGTGTCATTTACTTCCATACATGCATTATTTGCCTTATGTGTGTGTCATTTACTTCCATACATGCATAATTTCTCTTATGTGTGTGTAATTGACTTCCATACATGCATTATATGCCTTATGTGTGTGTAATTTACTTCCATACATGCATAATTTCTCTTATGTGTGTGTAATTTACTTCCATACATGCATCATTTGCCTTATGTGTGTGTCATTTACTTCCATACATGCTTTATTTGCCTTATGTGTGTGTAATTTACTTCCATACATGCATTATTTGCGTTATGTGTGTGTAATTTACTTCCATACATGCATAATTTCTCTTATGTGTGTGTAATTGACTTCCATACATGCATTATATGCCTTATGTGTGTGTAATTTACTTCCATACATGCATAATTTCTCTTATGTGTGTGTAATTTACTTCCATACGTGCATCATTTGTCTTATATGTGTGTAATTTACTTCCATACATGCATCATTTGCCTTATGTGTGTCATTTACTTCCATACATGCATCATTTGCCTTATGTGTGTCATTTACTTCCATACATGCATCATTTGCCTTATGTGTGTGTCATTTACTTCCATACATGCATTATTTGCCTTATGTGTGTGTCATTTACTTCCATACATGCATTATTTGCCTTATGTGTGTGTCATTTACTTCCATACGTGCATCATTTGTCTTATATGTGTGTAATTTACTTCCATTCATGCATCATTTGCCTTATGTGTGTGTCATTTACTTCCATACATGCATTATTTGCCTTATGTGTGTCATTTATTTTGAGATTTGTATCATTTGCCTTATGTGTGTCGTTTTTTCACACGGGCGTGTCATATGCCTTAGGGACCGGTCAGTTTCTTCGGCGGGGGGGGGGATTGGTAGGGGAGTTCACCCTGTTTTTGAAATTGGTAGTAGGGTCATGCTTTTTTGAAAACTGTGGATTAAGGGGGGGGCATCATTGTGTTTTCGATTGTTAGGAGAAAAATCCTTCTCAACAATGGCATATATCCTTGTCTGAAATGTGGTACATGTAAATATTTGTTCTTGTTACTGTCTTACATAAATTCTTTAATATTACTTCATGCAGGAGTTCAAACATAACTATACATATACATATGATATACATGTATTACCTTTCTATCACACTAGTTACAGAACATGGCATGTAAATACTTGGCTGTTTCACAATCAATTCTTCACTTATATTGCACTTTGAGGCAAAAGTGAACTTGAAAGTTTCGTAATGGTAGATAGTTATAACGAGGTTAATCTAAATTGTTCTACTCTTCAGTATGAACTTGTCAGAAGGGATTAGTACACTTTCTATTTCTCTATTTCTGACACTACATGTATCGACACTACAAATCACCACATCTCATCAGATTCCAGCTGGCTATTATACACTAGGTATGACCACCTAAAGTTCTCTAACATACCAGTGATTTTACTATACATGCAATAGTTATGCCCCTATACCAATGATACGGCCCCATTTTTATGTTACAAGGGAAACTCGTTTATATCTTACATTTACTTTAGCTTTTCGAAGCTTGGAAATATTACCTCAAAGGCTATGAGTAATTTAAAACTTAGCTTAATAGAAACATAAAAAAAAAAACAAGACACGCACACACACCCTTAAAAATGGGGCTTCAAGACTAAAATAACCTTTAGAACTTCTAGGGGGAGACCACCTAGAACCCCCCCCCCACACACACACACACACACACACACAACAGGTGGACATAATTTATCCCAGTCTCAAACTCTTTCCCCTAACTCTTATTGTCAAGATGCTATTCAACTTTATTATACATCTTGGAAATTAATGCCTGAAAGTGTCTGAATAGCCTAAAATTGGCTTTAAGAGTAAAAAAACCGTCCAGGACCCCCCCCCCCCCCACACACACACGCACGCACGCACGCAAGAGGTGGACATATCCCAATCTTAAGATCTTTCCCCTATCTCTTATTGTCATGATGCTATCAAACCTAATTTGAAAAATTATGTCAACCCTACATTTGTATCTAAAGTTGCTGTTTACATGTTGGTGCTGTCTTGTAAAGCTTGGAAATTATTGCCTGAAAGTGTCTTAATAGTCTCAAAATTGCCTATTAAGAGTAAAAAATTATTCAACTCATTACAAATACGTCGTGAACACATTCCTATTTTATTTCTACATTATTTCTCTATGAGAATTGGTAGTTCTGCGGGTAGCCAATGTCTGAAAATATTCAGTGAGGTGAATAATATAACATGTATCTTTCATAACACTGTAAGTCAATTTCAATTCTGTACGAATGTCTATTTCATAGTCTTGTCGTTGAGGGCATGATTCAAGTGTTCGAAAATTAATAATCTAAATGATGGATAAACTCTATTCAGATTTAATTAATTCTCGGTAGTGTAGTACTATGGCAATAATGCATTCATTAATATTCATAAGGCCTGAGCAGGTGCACCAGGAAAACATTTCCGGTCGTATGGTTATTTCCTCCTCACTACAGATTGACTAAAATTCTGACTTTCATTATTTCAACCCCACAACACTTTCCTATGTGCGCAGTGTTAATAGAATTTGTGATACAAAACGACTCATGTATCACGCTGTCTATTACTAGTTTTCGTCTTCAGAGAAAGTCCAGGTAAGATATCGATTATTTTTGTGGCATTTGTATTAAAACCATGGTTGAAGTATGTGACTGTACCAATTTGGTATACTAGTATTCGTAATCAAGGTTTAGAATTCAATGTTTACCAACATTTCATGTTATCATTTGTACAACACATTTCCAGATTTCGATTTGTGTAGATCACATCTTGTCCTCGTACTGTCCATTGTCCAAGTTACAAGTACATAACACAATCACATCTTGTCCTCGTACTGTCCATTGTCCAAGTTACAAGTACATAACACAATCACATCTTGTCCTCGTACTGTCCATTGTCCAAGTTACAAGTACATAACACAATCACATCTTGTCCTCGTACTGTCCATTGTCCAAGTTACAAGTACATAACACAATCACATCTTGTCCTCGTACTGTCCATTGTCCAAGTTACAAGTACATAACACAATCACATCTTGTCCTCGTACTGTCCATTGTCCAAGTTACAAGTACATAACACAATCACATCTTGTCCTCGTACTGTCCATTGTCCAAGTTACAAGTACATAACACAATCACATCTTGTCCTCGTACTGTCCATTGTCCAAGTTACAAGTACATAACACAATCACATCTTGTCCTCGTACTGTCCATTGTCCAAGTTACAAGAACATAACACAATCACATCTTGTCCTCGTACTGTCCATTGTCCAAGTTACAAGTACATAACACAATCACATCTTGTCCTCGTACTGTCCATTGTCCAAGTTACAAGTACATAACACAATCACATCTCGTGGTCTGTTATGATAAAAAATTGAAAAGCTGAGCTAAATGTAAACAAAATATATGCCCTTGAGAAGAAGACTTTGGAGCCACAGACTTAGATGGCATCAAGTCGGTTTTCAGCTAGTGATCCACCACTACTATTTCATTTTTTTTATTTTCATGTCTTTGTGTATTTTTGTTATTTACTTGACGATGCATGCCTGGAATCCAGAAGTTGATATTACATTTTTTTCCGCCGTTATATATCGTATTTCATGATTTGTCATATTTCTGCAAATACAGCTCAACATAGGCAAAGGCAATAGAGGAAAGACTTACATAATGTAAGTTAACGATTTAGTTATAGTCACACTGATATATGTATCAGTAGAAAATATTTAAGTATGAACCGTGGCAACACGGTTATACACGTGGTCATACTTTTATGGTGGTTTATTTATTTGTATCTAATAATGTGTGAACAATTATCAAGTTCTGAAGTCATCACATGACTTCGACCAATTAGTTCTGCCAACAATTTTAAACAATTCTAAAAATTGTATGTGTAATTTGCAAACTTCTTCTGGTTCAGGCACTGGCTCGAAAATTCGAGAAGGCAAGTGATTGAATGCTCAAATATTTCATGTTTATATAAAGAAAGTCTACTACTGTAACAATCATGCAATGTATAATTAATGCAATTTCCTTACTTAGTAGATTTCGAATGACAATAAATCAATTGTGTTTGCATATGGTGTTAATTCGACATGTGTGTTCATCTTTACATATGGGTATTTGTTTTTTAAGGGGAAACGACCGAAAGACATCTAGCTATCCATACATCGATACATCATAACGAAGTTAGCGCAATTCGCATAAGTTTGCCTTTCAACACATTGTTTTAGTTTCTTGTAATCATAACTTTCACTTTATATTTATATTGTACTATAACCAGCATGGTCATCCCATAATGTAAAACAGAACATAATCGTTGTAGCAAATATTTCGATATTAAATCTATCACCTGCATGGGCCTCTTCCGGCACTCTCGTTGTATCTTTTCACCAAACTAAACACTTTATAAATGTTTAATGAATGTGATAAAACATGTGCTACGACAAAAGAATCTAAAAACAACCCATGTATTCATTATTTTCGTATTTATGTAACAGATAATTCAATAACTAGTGTTAGGGAGCAGAGTGAATCAAGTAGTGGCAGGCCTATAGTGTACAAGGCTGAGACTGAAGTGGTGGCAGGCCTATACTGTACAAGGCTGAGACTGAAGTGGTGGCAGGCCTATAGTGTACAAGGCTGAGACTGAAGTGGTGGCAGGCCTATATAGTGTTAAGGATCATGTATACATCGGTTCTTTTCACAGTTATCTGTATATTCTACCCCTTCCAGCCTGTTGGTAAGTTCAAAGCATTATTTCAGTACTTAAGCGAATACTTCGGTCTATCAGATTTTCAGATTTTTAAATTTTATATGAGTGTTAGTATTTACCAAAAAATGAACATTTAAAGTATTTGTCTATTATTTTAATATGTATATTTCTGCTACACATGTGTTACGTTCACAACGTGTGTGTTTACAGTGTACTGATGAGATTATTCATATAAGCTTATTTAAAGAAAGAGCGAAAAAATAACAACGAAGCAAATGAAAACAGGAGAGAAACAATTTATTTCATCGTGTAACCTGTGGATAACACAGAGAATTTCATTAGTAAGAGCTCGTATTTTCGATTAGGCGATCGCAAGATATAAATATCACTAAACTTTTAAGATCATCGCGCGCAACACAATAAAGATATTACAATCATTGCTTCCAAAGTGTCTGCTATGTATTTAGTTAGGCCTAAAGAAAATTGTGTGGTTTCGATTACGCTCAACGTTAGAATAGGTAGGTAGATTTTTTATTTTATTTTTTTGATATTTTTTTCTTCAGATGTGAGTGTCTAGTTCAGGTAGTTATGTTTTCCGTTGTTTTCCATATGGTCTCTGTGTTATTGGTTTCTTCTCACCAGATGTGCAGCCATTACAGATTGGAAGAAAACTTTGGAAGAACAGTTTTATATTGCTTTTCACAGTTTCCGCATCCACTATTTCTCCCAAGACTCCACAATTTTCGCGATTTTCTTATTTTCTTTCTCGAATACGTAAAAAGAAGTTTAGGGTCGACAGTGAAAAACTAGATGGAGTCGGGTAACTGGAACCAAACAATTATTTGTTTAGGTCTTAAAGTGGCACAAGCTGAGTTTATAAGCTTTTACCTTAAATAGAAAAAAACGTATCCCAGTCAATGTTAATGTCGGTGATTAACTTAGTATGTAGTCTTATTGAGCCTACAAACTCAAACAGATCAACGACTTATCTAATTTACAGACGGTGCTTGCTATGCTGAGGATGGCAATGTTATTGATTGGAGTGGGTTTATTCATAGTCCAGATCTAGGTAGTGGTCATTATCCAACTGGTCAAGACTGTATGTGGAATATTATTGTGTCAAAAGGAAGTGTGGTTTCTCTTACTGTGCTCACATTTAGTTTGGAACCTCCCGAAGGTGGCAAATGTTATGACTACTTTGAGGTATGAATATCATTTTATTTGTATTATAGAAACCATAAGCGTGCGTGCGTGCGTGCGTGCGTGCGTGTGTGTGTGTGTGTGTTTGTGTGTGTAAGTGTATGTGTGTGTGCATGCATGCGTGCGTGCGTGTGTGTGTGCATGCGTGTGTTTGTTTGTGTGTGTGTGAGAGAGAGAGTGTGCGTGCGTGCGTGTGCCTATGTGTGTGTGTGTGTCTGTGTGTGTATGTGTGTGTGTGTGTGTGTGTGTGTGTGTGTGTGTGTGTGTGTGTGTGTGACAATTTCGATAGCTTAGACAAGTTGTAGTCTTTTTGTAGTGGCGATGTGTTGTATCGTTTATACGAAGAGTGTGCGTGGAAATAATGTCTTTGATTGCAAGTCGGCTTTATTTTACAATTTTAGTAAATAATGGTTGACTAATTGACTACATTACACAATACACTGGCTGATCAATCTGGTAGTTGATTGGGTGGTTGGGCGGGTGGTTGGGTATTTGAATGGGTATTTGGATCAGGGAGTGGGTGGGTGGGTGGGTGAGTGAGTGAGTGGGTGAGTGAGTGAATGGACAGAGATGCGGACTCACTCAGCAAGTCAGGCTTACCAAATAATACCTATTAATTCCATAGATTTACGATGGACCAGATCAAACATCAACACAACTAGGCCAGTATTGTAACACAAGCGCTCCAGAGTACGTCATATCTTCGTCAAACACATTAACTATAGTTTTCCATTCTGACCAGTCCATTGCGGCAGGAGGTTTCAGTCTTGCGTATACAGGTGAGTAATTTCATGTATATCACTGACGTTGTGACGTCATAGAACTGGTAGTGGAACATTCAAGATGTTCTGGAATGAGACTGTAAAGGGGTGACAGTGGTCAAGATTTCCTTAGTGCTATTTCAAATTAACTTACAATATTTCACTGTTGCTTGGATGAACTTGAGTCAACTCCCAACTATGCGGGTTCATCTCTGTCTCTTGTCACATCATACTATTAAAGGTACGCCGGACTGAGAAATAGCCTTGGCGAAACTTTTTAAGCTAATGTAGTAGCCTTTAGTAATACTTTATATCAGTAATTTTAGTTCATTACTGTTTTCCTAGTTGCACAGTTTTCATACTTTCAAAAATATTCAAAATGTTCACATATGTTTTAAATAATTGGAAACCATTTACAAAGACAGTAGCTGACTTCATGTAATAGCTCATTAGAATAATATTTCTTAACATTTGTGCCCCTCAATGATACACTGCATTCTGTAGATACTAATGATATTCTGATAAATCAATGATGGAATTTAACACATTTATTTATTTCTGACTCTGCACTGATTTATTTACTTATTACAAAGTTGGCTAGTCGGTAAATATATTTCACAAGGGTTTTAATGGTAAGGACAGGTGGTTTAGAGAGTGCCCTCAGCGACGAGTTTTTTTAAGTTCAGGCGAACTCTAATTAATGACAGAAATCTGTCAAGCCTTGAAATATACCAGACGTGAAGGGTACTTGAACAAACTTGGTGCTTGTCAATCCTTGAAATGTGCCTGACCTGAAGTTTCAACCATTGAGTAATGTCGATAACTACATCATAGATGTAGACGACGGAATAAATCACAATGAAATATGATTTACTAATAATATTTCTCACTGTCAAAATTAGCTAAAATATACAATTTTGTAGCGTTAGTATTTATAAACTGGTCTCCATAATTGGCAAAACTTAGGAGATTTATCTGTACTATAGTTTACGACGCCAGTAACAAATAAAGATCAGGATATCCTTCTTAGCGTTTCTTTGGTTATGAAACAGGTGTTTGTAGTGGAATGTCCGTAGAAGTTATGGGCGCAGTTAAAGATACTAACACAACTGAACAGAATACCTTAATTGAAACCAACATCACAAGACAAGGAATAATTGAGAGTCCTAACTACCCAAACCGATACCCATCTAACGTGTACTGTGATTGGTTATTGTACACCACACTTGGTAACAAAGTTGATGTCCAGGTTGTTGCCATGGATATTCACAATTCATCACATTGTCAACACGACTTCCTGCAGGTGAGATCATCTAGTTTTTGATATCCGTTCAGCTGTCATGATTTTCCTGAACATTCTTTCCAATATATATTTTCTATTTGTCATCAATTTGGTGGAAATGATAAATGTTGATGTGTCTTGTGGTATTTGAAATACAGATAGTAAGTACACGTAAACGTGATCTGCATGAAAATGTAAATTTTAAACAATAGTCCCTTCATCGTAAAGGAACGAATATGTATGCCCCTACGATTCGTTTCATTAAATTTAGTACTATAAAATATAGGCAAATGGGCAATGACCAAATATTAAAAAGTAACTTTAATTTGTCATTTTTTTCATCCGTAAGGAAGAGATGTATTTAGTGGGTGAAAGGCTGTGTACTGTGTGTGTGTGTGTGTGTGTGTGTGTGTGTGTGTGTGTGTGTGTCTGTCTGTCTGTCTGTCTGTCTGTCTGTCTGTCTGTCTGTCTGTCTGTCTCATCGTTTTCTACAAAACGGCTGGCTAAATTCAAACGAAATTTTGTACACATGTTCCATAGGGTAATACATTTGCGATACCTGTCCTGAAAATATTACTAATGTAATGTGGCGTTTAGTTTTAATAAGTTATTGGCATATTTTTGTAGGCCACTAAAAAGGGAAAAATAGTTTCTCGTCAGGAAATGTTGTCTAAAGTGGTGCGACGATGCGATTTTTTTTTACATTCTCAACAAATGTTAATCAATCTACTTATCATTGCAGTTACTGTTCTTTTTATTTAGTACTTTACAGCAAGTGTGTATGTGGGGCAGATGTCATAGGCTAGCTCATGATTAGTTTTGCAGTTGTCTTCACTGGTGGCAATTAATGTAGGGAGAGTTACCTTTGCGTTTTCCCTTTCATCTGCAGACTGAATTGGCTGGACAAACATGAATAAACAATTAACGCGGGAAGGGGGGGGGGGGTACTTAAGTTATGGGCGCTGACCAGAAACAATTTTTTTGGCCTTTGAAACTATTTCTATGGTGAGTGCTATGCTACAACGTTCTATAAAGCTTCACATTACATGTTGTGGTTGGCGATGAGATCACTAACAGCAATGGGCAAATAGCAATCAATGAGAAAAAATAACTTATTGCATATGTTCTGTTGTATTTCAACAATTGTCTGTGGGAACGACAATCTCAAAACTTTGCCCTTACGGAAGGCATTCAGTTTAAATCTGGTTATACATAATTCAACTCGTACAGTGTTGATTGAATTACTTATTACTTTTAAGGAGGTATTCTTTATTTATTCATTATTTTCAATTGTTTTTTATGAATATTTCAATTGTTGTTGTAAATAACATTGAGATCTGTGATAACTTTAGGTTCTAAAGCTTTATATTATTAATAAAGACATTATGTCACCATACATTTGATAAAGACATTATGTCACCATACATTTGATAAAGACATTATGTCACCATACATTTGATAAAGACATTATGTCACCATACATTTGATAAAGACATTATGTCACCATACATTTGATAAAGACATTATGTCACCATACATTTGATAAAGACATTATCTCACCATACATTTGATAAAGACATTATGTCACCATACATTTGATAAAAACATTATCCCACCATACATTTGGTAAAGACATTATCTCACCATACATTTGATAAAAACATTATGTCACCATACATTTGGTAAAGACATTATCTCACCATACATTTGATAAAGACATTATGTCACCATACATTTGATAAAGACATTATCCCACCATACATTTGGTAAAGACATTATCTCACCATACATTTACAGGCGTTTGGAGGTAACGACACCACAAATCCAATCAATCGAATCTGTGGTACTGATGTTGTGTCATTTAGTTCTAAGGGTCAGTGGCTTTATTTGACCTTCAAATCGAATGATACAGACACACAGGGTAACAACACGGGGTTCACACTCCTATATTCAGCATCAGGTAAGTTCACATACTTGTCTTACTGGGTATGAACTATTTCAACATTTCTTTTCTTCATTGACATTGTGTTAATAATCCGATCGTTTCCTGTATTTATAACATTATTAGCGATATTGAAGATGAAGCAGCATAATACAAGTATGCGTATTTATCAAGTAAAATAAATTCGTAAAAAAGGTCCCGAAGTAACAGTAAAACATACATTTAGAGCACAGGGTTATTCGTCAACGTTTATATAGCTGTTTCAGTATCTGATACGGAACATTTAGAGATTAATGTGTTAGTCTGTGTTGCGAGAACATGTATGTAATATGTGGCATGGCAATGAGTGAAGTCATAACATGCAGTCATCGTGTTCAACTAACTACCTGAGTGAGTATACGTGTGTCTTTCTGCATCATGATCTATATACATTATTCTTTTTCTCAAATGTCTGTTCTGCAAGAGTTTTTCCCGTGTGACTACGAGCCATGCCAGAACGAGGCTGTATGTACGAATGTGTTTACGGACTACACGTGTGCCTGTACACCTGGCTTTGCCGGTCGGCACTGTGAAATAAACATTGACGAATGTGAAATTGCACCATGTCAAAACCAGGCCACCTGCGTCGATGGTATTAATACATACTCTTGTGTATGTCAACCGGGATATGGGGGTAACGACTGTGAACTTGGTAAGTCAACATATTTGTTTAGCATATATATTTAAGCATATACAACAGTTGACCGACGATACATTTGTTGTCAAGCTATGAGGAATGAGATTACATTGTGAGATCTCATTATGAGATTATTTGACGTAATATAGATTGATGGAGCTGGGTTTGACTTCCAAGTATAACCCTGATTTCCATAGTCTGCATTGAATGAACACTGTTCTATAATGATTAAATAAATCTTATATAATAATAAAAATGTTGATAACAATCAAGTTTATTTTAATATTAACCACCCTACCTGGGGTAGTTTTAAATGCTAAGTTCAAAAAAGGGGGCCATTTTATGAACATCTGTTGCCATGGTAACCAAAATCACCATAATATGTTAATCATTTTTCCAACATTTGACATAAAACATTGAAAAAAATAATACAGTGAAAAAATGGCCTTGTTTTAGACATGTATGAGTTAGTGCTACCTGGTGTAATATAAATTGCATAAAATTGGATAGCTGTTTCCATGGAAACGTGTGGTAGACATGAAAATAATGTTTCTGTTATATACACATACACCTCACAAATAACATTATAAATCTGATAAAAATCCTTTTCTCTGCACATTGGACCCCACTAGTTGTTCTGCTGAGTTCAAAAAAGTGGTTATTCAATGAACATCAGTTGCCATGGTAACCACAATAACCATATTATGTGAATTTTTGAAAAGTTAGACATAAATAAAACACTTTTAAAAATTCAAATTTAGGAAAACACATCATTGCTGTTGGCATGTAGTAGTTGGTGATATCTGTTGTAACAAAGTTTCATGATTTTTGAAATTATCTGTATCAAACTTAAGCAATTCTAAAACTTTAAAATCAACAATAAATTACAAATACCTAAAATATCAGCAGTCCTTGAGAATTCGATGTACACAACTAGGTTCAGTCTTTTATCACAAAATCTTCAAAGTAAGTGTACACATACATTTGAGTACAAGTTGACATGATCGTTGACTCCATATTATTGTTTGTACTGGGATTTCACATGCGAATCAAATGCACTGCGTTTATGTGTGACGGTATGCAGCGATGTGGTACACACATCATATACAAGTGAGATAGACAATGATAGCAACCAACTCACTAGCCTATTGTCGACTAGGAAAAATCAGTAATTTACATGAAGTTGCTAAAATTATCGATGACTTAAAAACAGCAAGGGGCATTGCACATATTTTTAATGCATGCATAATGTAAAAAGATGCAACAATGATGTTTCAATTCAGTGTTGTCATTGTATTGTTGTGTCTACCTGGAAAATTACATGCATCGTGGAAAACACAGGTTAATGAGGACACAGCACAGTACAGTGAATATGTCACGCTCCCACGTCAAAAATCAAAACAAAATAGATAGATAAATAAATAAATACATGACTAAATAAATAAATAAATAAATAAATAAATAAATAAACAAACAAACAAACAAACACAAATTTGCACTGTAAGACATGCCTAGCCACAGTTCTCTTCAGCATGTTCAAATTTTATTTTACAAGATACAAATAGTCGTAGAAGATATACGGCACCATGGCACACTGTAAGCACGGGTTTGTTTTTGAAAGATGACGAAACTGCTTTATGTCACTGTGTGGACGGTAATGAACCCAATCAATAGAAAATGAAATAATTAAAAATAAGTGAGTACATAGTTTTCAACAGAGATAGTAATCTGACAAAATTTTCTGACGATTTTGCTATCTGTGAGGCTGAGCTAGCCACTTTGCTATAACACTGTGAGTAATCATAGACTGTACTGCGACGACACATGATACGTCTAGATCAAAGGAGGACCTAGCGTTTGTTATACTGACGTGGCCATCTAAAATCAGACTGCCGTATTTTTCTTAAAAGAAGTAAATCAAAGAGCTGTAGTGACTTTGAAAACCATAGATTTTGGAGTACATACATGTACACATAAAAGCCCATCCTTATGATCAGTGGACTCGCCCATATGTTATTAAATTGTCTCATGTGTTGTCTTATCGTGAAGCCCTTTCTCACCCGAACTCTCTAAGTTCGCGAGTACGAAAATATCAGATCATTTTCGATTAGAATTCAATATTTGGGAATTACAATGTTCCATTTTGTTAGAAGGTAGTGTGCTGTAGGTCAACAAGTTGACAACAACACTAGACAGTGTGTGTTTACATGCAAACATGGCTCTAAATTCATATGCTACGAGGTTCGACCAGGGACGTATAAACTTTATCATAATATTTTTTGTCATTATTATAGAATATTAAACGCCTTCACTTTTTTTATTTTCCTGACATGCAATTTTGAAATTACTTTTATAATATTTTAGACT
Source organism: Glandiceps talaboti (assembly GCF_964340395.1). NCBI lineage: Eukaryota > Metazoa > Hemichordata > Enteropneusta > Spengelidae > Glandiceps > Glandiceps talaboti. Next base: position 3,528,058 of record NC_135556.1, on the reverse strand, counting down.
CACAAATTGAATGCAGAATTAAGTATGTACAGATAAATTTGTGAAAGGGCACCCTCAACCATCAGCCAGCATAGCAAATATAAGCCGGTATAGCAAATAAAAGCTCAAACGGATACATTTTATTGACAATAAGACCAAAAGGCACCATTCCTCTAAATTGTCTCTCACTCAATGCTTTATTATTATATAATATTTAAACCCCTTCATTTGTAATAATAATAATAATAATAATAATAATAATAATAATAATAATAATAATAATATTGTTAGTTTTTATATAGTGCTTTACAATAGTCATTACTCCTAGCACGGATCTATAGCAGCACAACATCCCTTTATACTTCCTCAACTCCCTGTGAAGTATACAACCTATTGCAGCCTTTATGAGCGCATAGGATTAAAACATTCACATTATAACCTCTGAGGCACAATCTTACCCAAGAACTTTAGCCACTCAGCAGAAACAAATGGTAGCGATGGGGCTCTAACCTGTAGCCTGTATATTCCAACTTGATATGTTGTCTCTTTTGCGCATGTGTTGAACAGCACTGACTATGTTTCGAATTCCTTCATAAAGATTTTTTTAAGTCTCACTTTTGCAAACATCGTGTTAGGTTTAATATACATTAGGGAGCGATTAGTTTTTACGGGTGGGGGAGGGGCATCAAATCAGAGGGGTCACCTCAATTTGGGACTCAAAGAAAGGAGGGCATCATCATTTTTAAGAAGTGAATAAAAGGGGGTTCACCTTGTTTTCAACAACTAAACAAAATCATGAACCACGCTCCTGTCCATACACTTATTAAACAAAAAATATATGTGCATAAAATAAACCATAAACAAATAGCTATAAATATACATTCAAATATAACACAAACTCTTTATCTCTTAATACATCCAATACATATGATATAGCGATAGAGTCACAACACTGCACTATATGGCCACCTTTAAGCATGACGTCTCGATCTTGCATGCCATGAGTTGCATTGTGTCATCTTGTGGTATAAAAATTTGCATGTGTAGCTGTATATGTAACACATAAGAAATGAAATAACTTAAAATTTACTGGCTCTAAAATCTGTGCCTCCACACAGGTCACAGGTAGAGGGTAAAGATGGGGTAAAGGTTGGTAAAATGGACTTTTCGTGTAGTGAATCATACTTCTCATAGGGTTCTTGTCTAAAGAGCTTTATACATGTGAAGCAATGGATTTTGGTTAGCAAGTTACCAGATACACTTAAAATTACTGAAAATCTAACATGAAATTATTTAACTATGTAGTGTACGGTATTATGCTTTGAGAATAGAGTGTCTTTTGCAAGAACAAAAAGAATGGTTCTTGTCAACAGATGGGGGTTCATTTTTTTTATTTGCCAGAGGGGGGGGGGATTGAATGAATTGCAGGGGGTTTCACAATTGTTAAATACATCGGCCCACCCCCGATCATAAAAACTGATGGCTCCTTTATTGCTTTATCCTAAGATATCGACGAATGCAAACTAGAATCACCTGCATGTTATAACGACGGAACATGCCATGATAAAATCAACCACTATGCGTGTCAATGTACAGAAGATTACAAGGGACCTCGATGTCAAACACGTAAGTCTATATACATGTAACAATTCTGTATAAACATATGACATACTAGATGTTGAGGTTCAAAATATGCTGGCAATTTAACAGCCGATATCTTATATGATGTTATGATCCATTCGTAATCAAAGGTAGCAATCGCATAGATAGTAGGCGGATTAAAACCAATACATTGAAATGTTTGTTCTGTCACCGTAATGGGTTATGACTCACAAAGTCGCATTTTCCCACAAGGAATGTCACGAGTCAGTCAACGTTGGTAAACATTGGATAATGGATACTCAGAAAGTGAACAGAATCTTTTCGCCCCTCCCCTGTTTATGTGGATGCCATTCTTTCTCATGAAAGGAAATACCAGATTCATCTCTCTTTATGGTCGTTTTTTAAAGTTGCTTTCTAGCTATTTAGTGTCAGTTTCCCGGACGTGTGTTCGGAGACCAGTGCTCGCCCGTTACTGGTCTATGACGTATGTACGTACGTACAGTTGGAATACAATAATTAAATTTTCATGTGTAATATTGTAATATCATAATTTTCACTATTTTTCGTAGCATCCAATATTCCAATGTGCCAAGCTGGGTATGACTTCATTGAAGGCAGCGGCATATTTTGGAATGAGACGGACGGCGACACCATAAATGTCCAGCCATGCCCGCCTGGAATTCTGGGTAGGTCATCATTCACCGTGACAACAACACTCTCCAAGACACTGGAAACATGTACATTGTGTATATTGCAATAACGACACCGTCTTTGCCTCATATTGCGATCAAAGCCATTTATTCATTTTAAGCAAGTGACAAATCAAGTCGAATATATTAAAATTTTAAAAAGGTGATAGTTATGATTACTAAAACAACATTGTAGGGATTTCCTAAACTGTTGCTATTACCATAGACCCTCCACCAACTATGATATTACCATAGACCCTCCACCAACTACGATATTACCATAGACCCTCCACCAACTATATGATTACCATAGACCCTCCACCAACTATGATATTACCATAGACCCTCCACCAACTATGATATTACCATAGACCCTCCACCAACTACGATATTACCATAGACCCTCCACCAACTATATGATTACCATAGACCCTCCACCAACTATGATATTACCATAGACCCTCCACCAACTACGATATTACCATAGACCCTCCACCAACTATGATATTACCATAGACCCTCCACCAACTATGATATTACCATAGACCCTCCACCAACTATGATATTACCATAGACCCTCCACCAACTATGATATTACCATAGACCCTCCACCAACTATGATATTACCATAGACCCTCCACCAACTATGATATTACCATAGACCCTCCACCAACTATGATATTATCATAGACCCTCCACCATCTATATATGATATTACCATAGACCCTCCACCAACTATGATATTACCATAGACCCTCCACCAACTATGATATTACCATAGACCCTCCACCAACTATGATATTACCATAGACCCTCCACCAACTATGATATTACCATAGACCCTCCACCAACTATGATATTACCATAGACCCTCCACCAACTATGATATTACCATAGACCCTCCACCAACTATGATATTACCATAGACCCTCCACCAACTATGATATTACCATAGACCCTCCACCAACTATATGATTACCATAGACCCTCCAACAACTATGATATTACCATAGACCCTCCACCATCTATATATGATATTACCATAGACCCTCCACCAACTATGATATTACCATAGACCCTCCACCAACTATGATATTACCATAGACCCTCCACCAACTATGATATTACCATAGACCCTCCGCCAACTATGATATTACCATAGACCCTCCACCAACTATATGATTACCATAGACCCTCCAACAACTATGATATAACCATAGACCCTCCACCAACTATGATATTACCATAGACCCTCCACCATCTATATATGATATTACCATAGACCCTCCACCAACTATGATATTACCATAGACCCTCCACCAACTATGATATTACCATAGACCCTCCACCAACTATGATATTACCATAGACCCTCCACTAACTATGATATTACCATAGACCCTCCACCAACTATATGATTACCTTAGACCCTCCAACAACTATGATATAACCATAGACCCTCCACCAACTATGATATTACCATAGACCCTCCACCATCTATATATGATATTACCATAGACCCTCCACCAACTATGATATTACCATAGACCCTCCACCAACTACGATATTACCATAGACCCTCCACCAACTATATGATTACCATAGACCCTCCACCAACTATGATATTACCATAGACCCTCCACCAACTATGATATTACCATAGACCCTCCACCAACTACGATATTACCATAGACCCTCCACCAACTATATGATTACCATAGACCCTCCACCAACTATGATATTACCATAGACCCTCCACCAACTACGATATTACCATAGACCCTCCACCAACTATGATATTACCATAGACCCTCCACCAACTATGATATTACCATAGACCCTCCACCAACTATGATATTACCATAGACCCTCCACCAACTATGATATTACCATAGACCCTCCACCAACTATGATATTACCATAGACCCTCCACCAACTATGATATTACCATAGACCCTCCACCAACTATGATATTATCATAGACCCTCCACCATCTATATATGATATTACCATAGACCCTCCACCAACTATGATATTACCATAGACCCTCCACCAACTATGATATTACCATAGACCCTCCACCAACTATGATATTACCATAGACCCTCCACCAACTATGATATTACCATAGACCCTCCACCAACTATGATATTACCATAGACCCTCCACCAACTATGATATTACCATAGACCCTCCACCAACTATGATATTACCATAGACCCTCCACCAACTATGATATTACCATAGACCCTCCACCAACTATATGATTACCATAGACCCTCCAACAACTATGATATTACCATAGACCCTCCACCATCTATATATGATATTACCATAGACCCTCCACCAACTATGATATTACCATAGACCCTCCACCAACTATGATATTACCATAGACCCTCCACCAACTATGATATTACCATAGACCCTCCGCCAACTATGGTATTACCATAGACCCTCCACCAACTATATGATTACCATAGACCCTCCAACAACTATGATATAACCATAGACCCTCCACCAACTATGATATTACCATAGACCCTCCACCATCTATATATGATATTACCATAGACCCTCCACCAACTATGATATTACCATAGACCCTCCACCAACTATGATATTACCATAGACCCTCCACCAACTATGATATTACCATAGACCCTCCACTAACTATGATATTACCATAGACCCTCCACCAACTATATGATTACCTTAGACCCTCCAACAACTATGATATAACCATAGACCCTCCACCAACTATGATATTACCATAGACCCTCCACCATCTATATATGATATTACCATAGACCCTCCACCAACTATGATATTACCATAGACCCTCCACCAACTATGATATTGCCATAGACCCTCCACCAACTATGATATTACCGACGTTGATTTCATGTTAGTCTCCACAACGTAGAAGATTGCCGACTGTGCACTTTTGTTACAGCGGGTTTGTGATGATAGTTTATAGGGCTAAAAAAGACTAATATTAGAAATCAAGTTTATGGAAATATCTATGAGAAGCACTATCTCAAAATAAAATGTACTTGTGTCAATTTTCATTCAAGTTCCTGATTCAATAGGAGCGATTTCCTTGGGATTATCCCTTTTCCGAAGAATGAGTGTACGTCAAATGGTCCCGTTTTACACATTAAATACCAGCGACATATTGACGATGGAACGTTTTGCCGATTTTCTGATTTGAATTCTAAACAAGCTCCTACACACAGTCTAACCAACGGAAAATGGGATGTTAGACCACACATATATATGTTTAAAGGGTTGTTAGACCGCACGCACACACGCACGCACACACACACACACGCACGCACGCACACACGCACGCACGCACGCACACACACACACACACACACATACACACACACACCTACCTACCTACCTACCTACCTACCTACTTACCTCCATACATACATACATACATACATACATACATACATACATACATACATACATACATACATACATACATACATACATACAATGCATATGCATGTAACGAGCCCGTCTTCACAATACAAGTCATAACAATAGCAACATTTTCTAATATGGAGATTAGAAGACTAATAATGTTCATTTTCTTTACCCAGGTGAAGCAACTAGGTTCTGCACGCTTGTAAGTTGGACACCCCCGATCGCAAAATGGAATAATCCTGACCTTTCGAGCTGTGTTAGTCCGAAATTCGCTTTGTTGAGAGACAAGGTAAACAATGTTATTTGCTTGTTCATGATTGGCTCTGCAGGCGTCTTCACTGACGTAGGGAAGGTTATTTTGTGTTTCCACACGGATCTGCAGACTGAATGGGCCGCAAAAACAAAATAAGACCGACGCGAGGGTATTTTAGTGATGCGCGCGCTGACCAGAAGCAATTCTTCTTTTTTGTTGGCCTTAGTAACAAACTATTTTCTGTACTACCAGGTATCTTAAAATGTTGTGTTGTGTTGTGTTGTGTTGTGTTGTGTTGTGTTGTGTTGTGTTGTGTTGTGTTGAGCTGTGCTGTGCTGTGCTGTGTTGTGTTGTGTTGTGTTGTGTTGTGTTGTGTTGTGTTGTGTTGTGCAGTGTTGTGTTGTGTTGTGTTATGCAGTGTTGTGTTGTGTTATGTTATGTTGTGCTGTGTTGTGTTGTGTTGTGTTGTGTTGTGTTGTGTTGTGTTGTGTAGTCTTATGCAGTGTTGTGTTGTGTTGTGTTGTGTTATGCAGTTGTGTTGTGTTGTATTGTGTTGTGTTGTGTTGTGTTGTGTTGTGTTGTGTTGTGTTGTGTTGTGTTGTGTTGTGTTGTGTTATGCAGTGTTGTCTTGCCTTGCCTTGCCTTGCCTTGCGTTAAAAAATTGTTTACAAATTGTCGTGGAATAAAATTAAATGCAATGTCCCGGAATAGAATAGGACGAGTTTAGTTGGGATAATATGGAATTGAATGAATTGTGTATGTTTTCCACAAACCACATGTACAACACTGCCGAATAAAAACAATTGGAACTATGACAGAAGTTATAGTGTAAAGTTTATATTGCATTGGAAGCGATCGTCTCCATACCTTTCATTGGCATTATAATAATTGTAAATATACAACAAAAAATATTCGGTCATTTATAGGAAATTGATCGTCAGACCTTTAAGTTGATTTTTCCTGTCTCTCGTACAGGTTGCACAGCTTTCACAAACTAATACAAGTGCAGAAGATTTGTTAGAAGTTGTCAACATCCTGAACAACATCACTTATACGACCACTAGAGGGAGCAGTGACAGTGATGCGAATCTCTACCCTGGCGATTTGATGGTTTCGGTTGACGTGATTGAAAGAATAGCATCGTTCGTTGCCATGGGGATCGACAACATGGATGTGGACTCTTTGTCAAAGGTTTGAATTTCCTTGCATATACTAGTTCATTGACATACACACATTGCATAGTTATATGAAACCATTGAACTTAAGGCGAACAAAATTATGTGTTTTCGGTAACATGGCCTCTGAAAATAGGGTAGGTAGGTAGGTAGGTAGGTACGTAGGTAGGTCAGAATTTTATTTTATTTTATTTATTTCAATTATTTTTACCTTTTCATTCATTTTTAAAAAATATTGTTTGGACCCAAACTAAATATCGGTCAGAATACCACTTCTGTGATAGTCTGATGTACAGACATCACTAAAATAGACATACGTAAAGGTCCAGAAGAAAAACAATTTCTTGACGTTTCTGTATTAAAGGGTTAAAAATGTTTAGTCGACAGCACACAATACGTCAAATATATTGTCATTATTTCTAGTTACATTATTACAATACATCTAATATATTATGTCAATATTTCTAGTTACATTATTACAAGACGTCTAATACATTGTCATTATTTCTAGTTACATTATTACAATATGTCTAATATATTGTGTCATTATTTCTAGTTACATTATTACAATACGTCTAATATATTGTCATTATGTCTAGTTACATTATTACAAGACGTCTAATACATTGTCATTATTTCTTGTTACATTATTACAATACGTCTAATACATTGTCATTATTTCTTGTTACATTATTACAATACGTCTAATACATTGTCATTATTTCTTGTTACATTATTACAATATGTCTAATATATTGTGTCATTATTTCTAGTTACATTATTACAATACGTCTAATACACTGTCATTATGTCTAGTTACATTATTACAAGACGTCTAATACATTGTCATTATTTCTTGTTACATTATTACAATACGTCTAATACATTGTCATTATTTCTAGTTACATTACTACAATACGTCTAATACACTGTCATTATTTCTAATTACATTATTACAATACATCTTATATATTGTCATTAGTTCTAATTACATTATTACAATACGTCTAATATATTGTCATTATTTCTAGTTACATTATTACAATACATCTAATATATTGTCATTATTTCTAGTTACATTATTACAATACGTCTAATACATTGTCATTATTTCTAGTTACATTACTACAATACGTCTAATACACTGTCATTATTTCTAATTACATTATTACAATACATATAATATATTGTAATTACTTCTAGTTACATTATTACAATACGTCTAATACACTCATTATTTCAAGTTACATTATTACAATACATCTTATATATTGTCATTAGTTCTAATTACATTATTACAATACGTCTAATATATTGTCATTATTTCTTGTTACATTATTACAATACATCTAATATATTGTCATTATTTCTAGTTACATTATTACAATACATCTAATTTATTGTGTCATTATTTTAGTTACATTATTACAATACATCTAATATATTGTCATTATTTCTAGTTACATTATTACAATACATCTTATATATTGTCATTACTTCTAGTTGCATTATTACAATACGTCTAATACACTATCATTATTTCTAGTTACATTATTACAATATGTCTAATTTATTTTCATTATTTTAGTTACATTATTACAATATGTCTAATTTATTGTCATTATTTCTAGTTACATTATTACAATATGTCTAATTTATTTTCATTATTTTTAGTTACATTATTACAATATGTCTAATTTATTGTCATTATTTCTAGTTACATTATTACAATGTCTAATTTATTTTCATTATTTTTAGTTACATTATTACAATATGTCTAATTTATTGTCATTATTTCTAGTTACATTATTACAATACATCTTATACATTGTCATTATTTCTAGTTACATAATTACAATACGTCTAATACACTGTCATTATTTCAAGTTACATTATTACAATACATCTTATATATTGTCATTATTTCTAGTTACATTATTACAATACAACTAATTTATTGTCATTTTTTTAGTTACATTACTACCTAATTTGTCATTATTTTTAGTTACATTATTACAATAAATCTAATATATATTGTCATTATTTCTAGTTACATTATTACAATACGTCTAATATATTGTGTCATTATTTTAGTTACATTATTACAATACATCTAATATATTGTCATTATTTCTAGTTACATTATTACAATACATCTTATATATTGTCATTACTTCTAGCTACATTATTACAATACGTCTAATACACTCATTATTTCTAGTTACAATATTACAATACGTCTAATACACTGTCATTATTTCTAGTTACATTATTACAATACGTCTAATACACTGTCATTATTTCTAGTTACATTATTACAATACGTCTAATACACTGTCATTATTTCTAGTTACATTATTACAATACGTCTAATACACTGTCATTATTTCTAGTTACATTATTACAATACGTCTAATACACTGTCATTATTTCTAATTACATTATTACAATACGTCTCATACATTGTCATTATTTCTAGTTACATTATTACGACATGTTTCGTATATTGTGTTATTATTTTCAGGGCTTTGCTGAAAGTGTAAGCAACTGTTTGGACCCTGCTACACATAGTGTGTGGAAGAATACTAATAGTGAGGTAAAGACTAATAAATAACAGACAACCCCCCCCCCCCTTACATCTTTCAATTCATAATAGCGTTTTTGAGAGATTTTTGAGCCCTGTCATTTGACGCGATATGCAGTGAGGTCCAATTTTCAAAAGCGATTAAACTGTCTTGTACAATTCCTATATGTTTTAGATCAATCTTTTCGTGAAAATCTAACACTCAATCACATATGTATTTACATGTGTATGCGGCTACCTAGTACCATGACCAAAGACAGGAATAGTACAACGTAATGACAGTAAAATGCTGGACGATAGAAAAGGGGGATACGTATTCAACGTAATATAGCTTATTGAATACACTAACTATAAAACCATGACCCTACTGACAACACACCATCAAAACATCCTTGTAACACATGCCAATTATTATTGGCGATGTGTTGTCAAATGGGTTATCTCTATGTATGTAGCTAGTACTAAAAATCGGTTCCTAAACCCAGTTATCCCTTTACTAATCCGATCGTAAAAATGGATGGGTATCCCTTGCTGTCTTCGTGCTCAACAAATATCTCGAATCCTTGGAGTGAAAGATAATTCTCTCTGCGCATGTGATACGGTAACCCTCAACAACCCTCCTGCGTTTAAAGCAAAGCATTCTGATGACAACCCAGAAAGACGTAAATTTAGCGTAATAAAAAAAATTGCGTGGTTCCAATTATGCTCAATTTTAGAATAGGTGGGGTAGGTAGATGTTTTATTTTATTTTATTATATTTTTTCTTCATGTGTGAGTGTCTAGTTCCCATTGTTTTCCATATGGTCTCTGTGTTATTTATTTCTTCCTATCAGAT
>NC_135556.1:3472500-3512500 GCF_964340395.1 Glandiceps talaboti | reverse complement strand
TCCCCCATATAAATTAGTGCCAATATTGGATTCCGAGATAGTTTATGTACAATATATTGTTCGTCGAATTACAATTACTTCGTTTTATTCATTTTAATTGTATTTACCTACGTCACTGTTTAATAATGAATATGTTTTCTACAAGTATGTTCATGTATTTGTTCAAGATACGTGTCGACTAGAGAATAAAGTTCGCTGTCAATCCAATGCATGTTTTCTAGTATTTATCATAAACGTGGTACAACTGAGTTACCCGAAAGAATTTTCGACCACCCGACAGGTCACATTGTCGTTTCACTGTAGACGAAGAAGGGTACGGTTGTGACCTCAGATTAACGTACGACAGTTTACAAACTTAATGTAAAATATACGATAGACCAAAGCATAGACGTCGGAGAGTCTATGATCGAAGTTTCACCATCCATATTTCTACATCGAGTATTCAAGTAGTGCTGAGATGTATTAAAAAGAGTTCGGATCGTCTTATTAGCCGTCAGCTAATGTGTTTTCCTCTTTTAATTTGTACAGGACAACCTCCCCCCAGTTCATGACAAGATACTATCTGTCATGTCTTACATAGGTTGTTCTTTATCAGTGCTTGGATGTATCGTCTCTATCTGTGTCTTTGAATTTTTCAGGTAGGATTTTAAAAGCTTGACGAAACAGAATAATATTATTATTGTTACAGAAAATTTCGTCTTAGCTTGCAAATGCTGTTAAACTATGTGTCAAGATCAGTGAGACTGATAACAAGATTCCATGTTGAGATAGACACAACATAAAGACAACACACAAACATCCCTTACAGTGTATGTTCTGTATTTTGTGAATGACAATAAAACACATACCAATGTACAGTCACATGCATGCATGCTGTCCTGTAGTCTCGCTGCCAGGCTCATGACTATCGTCCCTAAGTTTTGTATGCCGAACGGCGCAGCCGCGAGAAGAGAGGGACTTGTCCCTACAAGTCCCAGGCTCTCTTCTCGCGGCTAAGCCGCTCGGCATACATAGTAGATTATGAACGATAGTCACTGGTCTGGCAGCAAGACTAGCTGTCCTGTTGCATATCATAAGGAAGATATGAATCTGTGTGATGGATATACCTTGCATAATGCAGAGTATGAATTGAAAGTCTTAGTCTAAGACACCTTGTGATCAGTTTTACTGAGCTTAATACACCGTTTAACAGCATTTGCAAGGCTTAGCTTAGCTTAGCTTAGACTCGAAATCTCCTGTATTGTATAATCAAACAGACCTAACAACTCAACGATTACATTGATGAAATAAAGGACTACTAAATTTAGGTTTATCAATTAAACACCTTCATTCTTGTCAATGAATTATTCCAATATTTGCGTCACGGTAAATCATAATCTTACAATTATGATATGTGCTTCAGTATGTAGAATGATAACCTTTTATATCGATAAAGTTAGTTTATCAAATCGAGAGAGAAGTGTATCTCCATCACATCATATTCGAAAGATACAATTGTATTAAACTGTAACATTAGTAGTGATACTGTTGCATCTGTCATACTGACCATCTCTGACTTCCACATTGAACAGGTTAAAACAGGACAGAATACGAATTCATGAAAACTTGGCTGTGTCCATCGCTCTTACTCAAATACTTTTTCTAGTTGGAATAGACAGAACAGAAAATATGGTAAGTAACTCGTTTGAACGTTTTACAACAATGTAATGATAACGGTTATAATATTTGCATGAATTCAATCATGATTTTTCTTCTTGGTGAACTTTCACCTTTTACTCTGCCAAGGGACATTGACAAATTCTTAAAATGCTCGCCGTAACATGTATGCATCCTGTTGAGAAAGCGTGTTAGCGAATGTTGAGAGAGAAACAAAGATAACGGTTGTGATATATAGTTAGAAATAGAGGATATTATTGTCCTACTGCAAATGTTGGTCATTATATTATCCAAGTAATACAATGTCTATGTCTACATAAAATAATGCGGAATCAATCTGACATCGTTAGATTTCTAGAGTTCATATATGACTTGGTTTTACCAGGACATATATGGTCAATATTTATTTTACCAGGACATGTGGTCAATATTTATTTTACTAGGACATGTGGTCAATATGGTCAATATTTATTTTACTAGTCCATATGGTCATATCTTTATTGTTGTAACATTAATGTTGTCCATTTGTTAGTATGTTTGTAAGGTTGTAGCTGCTCTCCTCCATTATTTCCTGACTGCCTTATTTCTTTGGATGATGATAGAAGGGATAAACATGTACGTCGTTCTTGTCAAAGTGTTTGACCGATCTAACAACATCAAGAAATATCTGGCTCTTGGTTGGGGTAAGATTTGTTATTACATCAATGACGAATTGAAAAAATAAAGCCCAATATAAATATATATACTACCTTGTGTGTTTCATTGTGCAACTATGAGTAAGCTGTCGGGATGAGTTTTGCTCCGATAACGTATTAGAAATATTTTTAGTATCGAAACAACGATGTTGGTAAAACAATATGTTTCGCATAGTGCTTGTAATGAAATAAACAAATATCATTTCAACATTTACATTTCTGAATCAGTAAATCAAGGTACTTGGAATTTTGTAAAGGTCTGCAATTTTCATATAACTTTAATACTAGACACAGGTCGTCCAAGTCACAATAATCCACCTTACCTATGGTCTTGCTGCTAGTCCTCCGGGCTTTCTTCCGTTACGATAAGCAAACGAAGTTCGATTTGAGGGCCCTCGAAAACCTTTATCAGAAGAAAACCCGAAGGTCTAGCAGCTAGACTACCTTACCAAGTGCGTAAATAAAGCTAAGGCAGCAGACGTCGAGATCGACATGACCCTCAACTACGTTTGCAGGCAGTTAAAAGGGACCAGAGGTGGGGCTGATTTATCATAGCTTCATTTCACTATGCTTAGAAGAGCCACAAAAGTCATTTTTAACCAATCCCTCGTTGAGTGATCTATAATAGAGTTCTGAAAATTGGCTGACAATCGGCTTATTGTACACCTGAGTATACATAAGGCATTGGACACAAATAAAGCTAGGAGATAGTAAATTTTATTTGGGCAGTGGTCACATAGATTAGGGGTTCCTAGCTTTGTTTATTCGTTTGTTTGTTTGCTTGCTTGCTTTTTTGTCTGTTTGTTTGTTTGTTTCCCCAGAAAGTCATACTTTTATATTTTAGAGAGATCGTGCTATGTAGCAATAGTGAACATGACTTTACAGGGTCCCTCAGCATATAATAAAGAGAGGCAGCTAAGATAAAACCAGTCTCACACCTAAGTTAAAGGTCTTAAAAAAAAATAAAAATCACGAATAACAGCAGACCACTCGCTACCTCACTCCGCTCTCCAACCTCTATACTTTTGAGAGTTGAGTGGAAACAACGAAGGATCTCTTAGTCTGCAAAAAAAAGCTACTTGGACCATGGATGTGGCTGTATCCCTCAAGCTTGGTCATATATAGGGTATATGTAACTGCAGTTAGTGTAACTGTAGCGATTCCACACTCTCTTGGTTCTCCTTTTTTGCAAACCCGTAAGAAAATAAAAAAGTAAAACGAAAAACATTTAGTAATACAAAGTAAAATATGAAAAAGGAATAAAAAAATATTCCAAATAAAAACAAAGCTACAATCATTGCATCTATGGTATATTAAGTACTAAAACGCACAATACCACGGTGTCAATGAAAACACTAAAGTTTCGACTCTTGTTTTCTCCACAGGTGCTCCTTTTATTGTTGTCGGTGTTGCAGTGGGAGTCTTTCATAATGACTATGGCACAGGAGGGACGTGAGTATGAAATAAACCAAAACGTGCGTCACTAGAGCTCGATCAGTTAGGCGAATATATAGTGTAATATCACGATTAGGAGTTGTCATGAATTAATGAAACAAACAAACAAACAAGAGATTGGTTAAGTGTATATATATATATATATATATATATATATAACTCGGTGAGTATCAATCTGCTAAGACAGTGCTCTGTACCGCAGTGGCAGAGCGTAATAGTTTTGGTAGTACTGGAACTCTTTCTTGGGTGTAACTCGGAGTTTCACGCATATTGCGATCATCAGACACTCATATATATATATATATATATATATATATATATATATATATATATATATATATATATATATATATATATATATATATATATATATATATATATATATATATATATATATATATATAACTCGGTGAGTATCAATCTGCTATAAGACAGTGCTCTATACCGCAGTGGCAGAGCGTAATAGTTTTGGTAGTACTGGAACTCTTTCTTGGGTGTAACTCGGAGTTTCACGCATATTGCGATCATCAGATATATATATATAATTTATATAACTAGTTAGCCATTTTTTGTTGCAACCTCAGACCACCAAACGTGTAAGTTGTAACATATGCAGGTGGTTCTCCAACGTCTATGGTTGTAATAAGTACAAGACATCTTGCATTTAAGCTCATTTTCACAATTTAATTAGAACACAGGTTTTTATTGTGTTCACCTATATCATGTATGTCACTTTACAGGTGCTGGTTGCCGACAAAAACTCTCTTGGTGGTATTTGCACCATCGGCAGCGCTCATCATATTTGTAAGTTCACAAAACTAGTGACATTGGCATACTCTGCACGTGTTGCGTTTACTATACGGGACAATACTTTTCCTAGATTTGAGTTCAATATTAATTCTATGACTTCGTATCCTTGTCTGTGATTCTATTCACGTAAATTTACATTCCATCAGTAGGTATATCATTATATATCAAAATACATACATGGGGAGATTTTAATGAAATTTATTCGAAATCGTGACTCAATAGTCATGTTTTGTAATAAGTTATACATTATGTACAAGTGGGAATTAATATCATGATGATATCCTCGCCAGGATTGTTGACGTACTAAAGATACACTGATGTGTTATTTGTAGAAAATTTGTATTATATCGATTACCATGGTTACTGCCACAGTACTTATATTATTATCATGGGGCAAATATAATATGTACAAGAATTGGCGTTATATTCAGTTCTACAACTGGTAGATTGAGTTATATTATAGTTGTTTACTGATGCATCGCATAGCGTACTTTATATAGGAAATGAGCATATGGGGAGTTATTTTGCGTCCGACATATTGAAAGTACAGGCACATGGGGAATTGTGTAGTACTCTGTTTTACACTTAGTCTAATATACACTAGAGGCCCTTGGTTACAGGATAAATTACTACATGAGGTTTGTGTATAGGGAATAAAAACACGTTTGAATACCTTAACGTTATATATTTTTGTTTGTCTTTCAGTTCAATGTATTCATATTAATTATCGTAATAAGAGTGATGTTGAACTCAATGACGGCAAGGTCGAAGCGTCAAGAAGACGATCTCTTACCAATTAAGTATGTGATTGAATTTAACAGTTACAATCTTTTTTGTTTTATACATGATGTCAGTAGAGTTTAATGTTGTTTAAACACTCTCATTCAGAGATGTATGACAACTTATAATGGTCTTTGTTGGAGTATTTCGAATATTGACTTTAATTTATCTCTGAAAAAAATTAAAAATGCAATTTTGCAAGATTGTCATCTCAAGTCCACCTGGCAAGATTGATTTTATATATTTGCCTTGTAATGTGTTTTTATGTACGTTTTGTTAGTTTTCTTTGTTTGACATGTTTGTGTACATGTATATTGTATTCTTGTCTTTTCTTGAATTTTTCGGGGGTTTTAAGAGCCTGTAAATGGGACTTGCCCTCGTTGGTCTTCCATTAAATCAATCAATCAATCAATCAATCAATCAATCAATCAATCAATAAGCTTCACCAACGCCGGTGCACTATAGGTTTGCACGAAATAATCTCTTACAGAGGCATTCGTATTCTATTCTAAATTAAAAGATTTGTTTGTTCCTGTAGAACTGGTCTTAAAGCGACACTTGTTCTATTTCCCCTGCTTGGACTTGCGTGGTCTTTTGGATTTCTCTCCATTAACACCAATACTCTGATCTTCACCTACGCCTTTGTCGCTTTGAATTCGCTACAAGTAAGTGTTCATAACTGTGTGATCACCGTGTCACAAATACAATGAATGCCATGTCAACTGGAACAGATAGTCGTCTAGCCCCGCTAGAAATCTGACGAATGACATTTGTTGCTGTGAGCCTTATCCAGCAGATCGTTGCCGAATCATTTACAGTCACTGTGTAACAATTGCTAAGAAAATGTAACAATTCAATGATAGAAAGTTTTGTGGGTTTTTTGTCGCGCCAGGGGATGAATTTTAGCAATGCTGGCAATCGAGTCATACGACTTGTCTGTTTCAAGTAACATATAGTAACTATAGTACTGTCCTATAGTAAGTTCTTTCATTGAGAGTGAATGGGTGATGCTTCTGTATTGTTTTTGCTCATGATCTGAAAATCACATATTACCGCCTTTCGCCTATAGTAAGCTCGCTGAAATAGTGTGGTCGCAAATTTAATTTATCCTGGTTCATGCAATAAATTTATGATTATAAGTATACAATTCGTGATTGTAACACACTGTAACGCAGTTACGTGTATTTTGTTTTCATTTGATGAGTCAGTGGGTCTGATATGTTGTCCTTGTCTACTAATATTGTGTGAACAAAAACAAATAAAAATACGTCTGTAACACAGACTATTTCGGCGAGGTTTGGTGAAATTTGTTGTAAAACCAGAGGGGAATCTGGTCAAATATACTGTCTGATTGAACGGATTTACTAAATCTACCCATAGACCCTCCACCAGGTCTATTGTCTACCTTAGTGTCTATTAATATAAGGGGCCTTCTAATTCGACTCTAATTACAAGGGGAAGGCCGAGGGGATTAGGAGTGGGTCACTTTTTACAAACTGGTTCTCGGGGGATGACTATATTTCAGAGAATGGGAATAGGAGAGGGTCACGTATTGTCTAACTTAGTATATTGTGTGAGTTTACCATCCTATCGCTGCACATCGCCCTCAAAAATTAATAAATTATGTTATTTTGATTGATGACACAGTACTTTGTATTGTTATTAGCTATGGATATGAGCTGTTCAACACATGTTTCTCTTTTACTATGGCATCCTTGTAACCATGGTAATGCTGCTTTGAATTATGGCTTAGGGCTAGGGTTAGGTATCATAATATCAGACTATATCTTCAAATTGCTGCTGAGAACCATATGGCATATAGTGAATTAATTGTCAGTTGTGAGGAGAGAGAGAGAGAGAGAGAGAGAGAGAGAGAGAGAGAGAGAGAGAGAGAGAGAGAGAGAGAGAGAGAGAGAGAGAGAGAGAGAGAGAGAGAGAGAGAGAGTGAGTGTGTGTCTAGGAGTAAAGCGGGAACAGTTGAGTAAAGTGTTAAGGATAATATTGTAGAAATGTTTATCTCAGTCCCGACAATGTTGGGAGTATGCCCCTCTAGTTTTTGGGAGTTAACGTTCTGGCCTGTAACTCAGCCAATAAGATCCAAACACAGGTCCT
The DNA here is from genome assembly GCF_964340395.1 of Glandiceps talaboti. Taxonomy (NCBI): domain Eukaryota; kingdom Metazoa; phylum Hemichordata; class Enteropneusta; family Spengelidae; genus Glandiceps; species Glandiceps talaboti. The sequence goes on along the minus strand of NC_135556.1, from coordinate 3,504,992 downwards.
GATTAATGCAGTGCCTTCATATAAATATACTATGATAGTAGTAGTTGGGGAAATAACCAGTGCATTCACATAAATATACTATGATAGTAGTAGTTGGGGAAATAACCAGTGCCTTCACATAAATATACTATGGTAGTAGTAGTTGGGGAAATAACCAGTGCCTTCACATAAATATACTATGGTAGTAGTAGTTGGGGAAATAACCAGTGCCTTCATATAAATATACTATGATAGTAGTAGTTGGGGAAATAACCAGTGCCTTCACATAAATATACTATGGTAGTAGTAGTTGGGGAAATAACCAGTGCCTTCACATAAATATACTATGATAGTAGTAGTTTGGGAAATAACCAGTGCCTTCACATAAATATACTATGGTAGTAGTAGTTGGGGAAATAACCAGTGCCTTCACATAAATATACTATGGTAGTAGTAGTTGGGGAAATAACCAGTGCCTTCACATAAATATACTATGGTAGTAGTAGTTGGGGAAATAACCAGTGCCTTCACATAAATATACTATGGTAGTAGTAGTTGGGGAAATAACCAGTGCCTTCACATAAATATACTATGGTAGTAGTAGTTGGGGAAATAACCAGTGCCTTCACATAAATATACTATGGTAGTAGTAGTTGGGGAAATAACCAGTGCCTTCACATAAATATACTATGGTAGTAGTAGTTGGGGAAATAACCAGTGCCTTCACATAAATATACTATGGTAGTAGTAGTTGGGGAAATAACCAGTGCCTTTAAAACTTCCATCGTGGTGGCAACAGTGGGATTAATTCCTTTAAACCATTTATTCTGGGACTAGTGTCTTTTCCCATGTCCGACAGCATATTGAAACCATGTTTTACAAATATTTTCTGGGATGGTCACGTCAAATTTTCTGCAACAGCCTGGCACTGATTTTCCCCGGTCCTTCCCCTTATAATTACTGTAACTCTGACATTATGGCATACGCTAGACAATGTGTTCGTCCAACATGTACAGTGACTAATACTCATCATAGTGACCTAGAAATCCAATGGTTGATGGGAAGAGCTTTAGGTATTATGTTACCATGACTACTTGAAAATCACAGAATCATATATTAGAAGTATATTGTTACCCACATCAAATTAATTCAAATCAATTTTCCACGACTCTAAGGGTCTTATGGATTAAAATTACTTATCCTGTTCCTCACTTCATGAATTAATTTTCAGAGGAAGCCACCTTTAGCAAATTGAATGTAGATGATGTGAGCTGAGATTGATATATTTTCAATTCTTATAATGCTAAATAGGTGTGCCTAATACTTTGTTACCTTTTTCTTTTCTATATTCATATACAGGGTTTGTTCTTTTGTTTGGTACATTGCATTCTCAATCCTGATGTAAGTAAAAATAATTATATGATCCATAAAATTAATTCGTCCTCATTTGTTTCATTTGTTTTAGTGGCATGATAATCCATAGGACAATGTCTATTGACGAATGAATGAATCAAGGAAAGATAGGTTACATGAGTAGCTTTATAGAATCGAAACACCCACCGCCACCACCACCACCACCACCACCACCACCACCTTTACCACCACCATCCCTACCACCACCACCACCACCACCACCATCACCACCACCACCACCACCATCACCACCATCACCACCCCATTCCCTTAATTCTAGACATTATCACTGACCGGTTAATGAGCTAACTTGCCGACTAGTAAATTATGTGCATCGTCCCTATATATACATCTCACACCTCAAGTTAACTCATTAACCTTTATCCATTCAATCTGAGGATTAAATTAAGCCAGGGGGGTTCCTTGACCAGGGGTCACCAACTTGAAATTGTCACGACCAAATTGTGGATATCCTCAACAGCTTTCCAGATCAAATATCATTAAGCTCTTCAAAAGCATTTTTCGCTGATTGATTATAAATCGAGTGTCGATCAAAATCACCTTAACATAAGATTACATCACCATGATGAGTAATTCTTTATCTTTTGTTGAAGGTAAGGAAGGCATTTGAACGTAGATATGGTAATCCAACAACCACTAGAAACTCATTACAACAACTACAGAACTCGTCATCATCATCGTCGTCATCTACTCCTTACACAATATCCCTTAACGTCAACAAATCAGCTACCAAAAACCGATGGAACGTTAGACTAACTAAAATCAATGTAAACAGTGGGTTCGCTAATTTAAAGGTAATGATATGATTGGTTTGTTACTATATATCGTGATTATGGACACCGGCTACGTCCCCTCACGGACGGACACCATTCGTATAGCCCTATCCCGAGCTCTGTCCGTTAGAAATGGGATCCGTCCGCCTGGCATTGGGTGATAGTGAAGGCTGTGTAGTCTCATTGCAATAGTAAGAAACCCACAACGCACAAAAAGACGAAACCTTCTTGATTGGTATTGTATATTTAGACATTGACAAAATCTCCAAAATGAAGAAGTGTTTTCATATGAGTGAAAACATAATGTCAAAACAATATGGACGATAGCTGAATGAATATTTCTATCTCTTGGAATTCTAGGATGGCTTTGACAACCACGTAGTTCTACGTGACTTCGCTGCAAACGAACGAAATTCTCATGAAAATGACGACAAATATGCTATGAAGGAACATGTGAGTAATATGACGGGGTGTCTTCAAATGTACTCACACCTTTTGGGTATTTATCATTTACAAACTTTTGATTTGACACGAATCCTTTGGTTGCATTGTCACATGCTTTTATTCAGAATGAATCATCCAATTAATATTTGGACTGATACCGTGTGTATGTGACGTCACTAGGTAATTAGTCACTGATGTACATTCTATCATAAAAGGGCTAATTAAGAATAGGTGAAAAACCTTTTCTAACAATCGTCAGTATTCAAACTGGACAACCTCCTTTCCTCTTTTTATAATGTCAGTGATTACAATGCATGTATAGAAATATGTAGGAACAGTAAAAACAAAGGTTACATTTGAATGAAAACGTTTGTAATAGATAAAGTATTAATGAGGTGTAGATGACAAGTTTCCATCAAATGAGTATTTTCAAAGTACTCTTGACCAGTAGTATACTGTATTCAGTGGTACGCTAACTATATACCATAACTTAAGTTCCGGACTCAACAACGTTTTGACGAATATGAGTAAGTTACTCGCAATAACAAAACATGGCCTCCACACAGTGAAACAAAATTGAAAAGGCTTCAATAAGCAGTGATGTCGGGATTTGATTTTTTGATTTTCTGTCTATAAATCGTAAGTCGTAAGGCTCTGAGTCAGTATATAATAGTTTAGTTCCCTTGAAAGTTACACCTGATCAGCCTGTGTATAAATAAAATACATTGCACACTTTTACTTTCAGCCCAAAGATAGTAAATGAAGATAAGATTGCATATTGAGCATAGATGTTCGGTTTTTAGCAACGCAACTACCGTGCTTTGTTTTTTTACTCATTCGCATTCTAAATTTCCGACATACATACATACATACATACATACATACATACATACATACATACATACATACATACATACATAAATAATTACATACATACATAATTACATACATACATACATACATACATACATACATACATACACACACACATACATACATACATACATACATACATACATACATACATACATACATACACACACACACATACACATACATACATACATACATACATACATACATACATACATACATGCATGCATGCATGCATGCATGCATACATACATACATACATACATACATACATGTGACATACATACATACATACATACATACATACATACATACATACATACATACATACATACATAATACATACATACATACATACATACATACATACATACATACATACATACATACATACATACATACATACATACATACATACATACATAAAGAAATGCATAAGGAACTAATAAACCTGTCCGTATATATAGCTGTTAAATCCGACGTTTCGAATAAATATTCTTTTTCAAAGGAAAAATTGGCGAGACAGAGAAATGCCAGGTGAAAACCCGAACATTTCTAAATATAATGGAACAAAACCGCGCGTGATATAAATAAACGGTTGTACGTGGGATAAGTTCTTAAATTCGCATACATACATACATACATACATACATACATACATACATACATACATACATACATACATACACAACAAGTTCGTTTCTGACTTTATATATATATAGGTACTTCACTTACAATTTATCTCTTCGTCTCTTCTCTTGTAGAGGACAGAGATGGTACAGAAGAATACCTGCTCAGAAGATGAAATCAACTCGAGGTACAACAATTGTAAACATTTTTTGTGCGAAGGGAAGTTGTCTTATTCGAGTTCATCTCTACATCTCCCTTTCTGCTTCGTCTATACCATTCCCCTATCTACTGACACATATAATATATCTCGTCTATACCATACCCCTACCCACTGATACATATAATATATCTCGTCTATAATATTCCCCTACCCACTGATACATGTAATATATCTCGTCTATACCATTCCCCTACCCACTGATACATATAATATATCTCGTCTATACCATACCCCTACCCACTGATACATGTAATATATCCCGTCTATACTATTCCCCTACCCACTGATACATGTAATATATCTCGTCTATACTATTCCCTTACCCACTGATACATGTAATATATCTCGTCTATACTGTTTCCCTACCCACTGATACATGTAATATATCTCGTCTATACTATTCCCCTACCCACTGATACATGTAATATATCTCGTCTATACTATTCCCCTACCCACTGATACATGTAATATATCTCGTATATACTATTCCCCTACCCACTGATACAAGTAATATATCTCATCTATACTATTCCCCTACCCACTAATACATGTAATATATCTCATCTATACCATTCCCCTACCCACTGATACATATAATATATCTCGTCTATACCATACCCCTACCCACTGATACATGTAATATATCTCGTCTATAATATTCCCCTACCCCTGATACATGTAATATATCTCGTCTGCTATGTAAGTTTATCGTTGCATTTCACATCATAGATGTTTTGTGTGTGTCTGTGTGTTCATGTGTGTCTGTACATATGTCTGTGTTTAAATTCATTCTGATCAGTCGTAAGTAAATAACTCTATGTAATCCATGAATGATGAAATGTAGTCTATAGTGATTTGTATATGGCCCTGTTATCTGATTACATCGTCCAACGACCCCGTTCTCCCGCCACGGGTAGATTCATTTATATTTAAATATTGGTGATTTGTCAGAGGTGGTAGTGACGTCATGAGCAAGGAGAGGGTGAACAGAAGAACAATACAAGAAGTCCATTCTACAGCAACAGTACTGCTGAGAGACAAGACATGAACATATCACACTACAATACCAGTCGTCGTTTAAAGCATACTGTTTTAGCATAAAACAATAGTGTCTTTAATTGGGTGGCACGTGGACACACATTGGCAATGCCTAAATCGTTGCAAGGAGGTATTCTTGCGCCCGTTACAGCTTTGAAAAAGACTCAATAAGGACATGACTGAGTACGGAAGCTAAAATGAAGTTAACATTCTAAGGAGTTTCTTGATGGACAGACCTTTTCTGCAAGTTTTGTTTTGTACTTTAGACATTCATTATTCGTCTTGATCTTTTTAATCAAAGCTTTACTATTTCCATCCTGTCATATCTACATCATCCTTTCTGATTACTAGTAATTTATTCTGCGCCATCTCTATCTTCTGGGAGATGAGGAGAGATGAGAAACTACTATTATATAGATATAAATCACTGTGATTCACAGTAGATTCCATATAGTTTTCACTTTAATCCCGTAATTCCTTTTATCCTGATCCTGTCGCTAATCCCATCGTCCAACATAAAGTTGATATATTAATTACTTCCCTATTTTTCTTTGGTTCAACCCCCTCTTAATCCAAATGAACTTTGACCCCATCACAACATAATCCAATCAACATTTAATCGGATAACCTTTAATCGTTTTACTACTTTGAAACCTTTAATCCCGGCATCTCTTAATCTAATCATCAAATTATCCATCACCACTTTATCCCACCAACCTTCAATTCCATTAATCTTTGTTCCTTCTCCAGTAAAGTAAAGACCGTACTATCTATGTTATGTTTCCTCTTAGATACAAGATACGTTGTTGCTAGGGCAATTTATTAACGATTAGTTTGCCCTCAAGATATACAAGTAATTTCCGAATGTTGGAGGAAGTAGCGTGTGCTTCTTTCATTGTAGACACCCTAATGTGTCTACAATCACGATGGCATTGTAAACAGAACGGTCGCTCACACCTTCTAATTCCACAGTTGGATTTAACCGTTTACCTTCTTATATTTCCTTGTGTGCATGTCTGACATTTAAACTTTGGATTTATTAAATCATTAAATCCACAAATATAACTCGTCATATCATAATCTAAAAGTCAAAGGGCTAACATATTTGTGTACTTGAAGGTCACTTGGAGGTCACTTGAATTACTTGAAAGGGAATCATGGCTCAGCTGTGTGAGACTCTAGAATCATACATGCACTCATGGCGACTACAACGATTTGAGCTGAATGCTGAAACTGAACAAACAACCATTACTTGAATAACTAGACGTGTTTTGATAATTTAGATACTTTATAGAATGTAGTCAATACGTATTTGTAATTTGTCATTCTTCTATAGACTTCTTGATTTAAACTTAGCACAGAAGTATATTGTCATACATAAAACGTGTTGACAAATATCACCTTCAAGACTGAACAAAAGTTATATAGATTTGGTATTGGGCAAACATGTAGAGCTAATGAATTGATTACGAGCTGTGCCATTTAGATGTTTTACAAACAGAGTCACGTATGATGTCATATTAGTTGACTGTAGGATTTACTAGCGCAAATTAAACTGTCTTTAATTTGGTGTCATGGAAATAAGACGTTTGAGGGCCACTGCACCTCCGTTCATTGACTTTAAATCAATCAATGTTTTCACTGCCTCAGTGTTGTATATATGAAGACTTAACTTAGAGTGAGTCGTGTGGACAGCTCAATTAACACAATGGTTAAGCAAAATAAAAAAAATGTGTTTCCGATAACTCAACCTTCATTATTAGTTTAACATTTAAGACAGATCTAGATAGATAACAATTGTTTGTCTATTTGACTTTCATGCACGTCTGTTCTCCAGTGATGTATGTGCACATTTCAACAAAGTATCACAGAAAGAGTAATATGATCGACATTTGTTTTTAGCTCAAAAATGTTTTAAAAATAAACACAATTAAAAAGGTAAATTGAAAGTAAAATGAAATAAAATAAAATACCGAGACCAGCATGTTATCGGAAACACACAATCATTGTTATGTTTTTCCGTCATAGTCTATTCAAATCCATAAGAAAACTTAGCTAGTGGAAGTTTAGGTGAAATATAGCACGCTTTTGAGATGTCGAAATTAGCCAATAAATTTGGAATGGTGTATATCGTAACGACTATCTTTTCTAAATGTATGTACGCTCAAGTGTGTGCGTGTATCCCCAGTGTATTCACACGTGTGTGTGTGTGTGTGTGTGTGTGTGTGTGCACAAGTGTGCACGCCTTTATATGCAAACATGAACACTAACTAACAGCGTCTCAATGTGCGACACAAAATTCTGCTGTGTGTACCTTTTACGATGTACATGTACTCATCTGCGATGAATAGACTCAATCAAAAACATTATTTTCAAAGAAAACAGCTCTGGGCAAGAAATGGCTTTATCCTTGTATTTTATATGCTGGCTGGCTGGCTGGCAATTATGAGTATTGATTTGTGGTAAGTTCCAATCACTGCACATCTTCGCAAAGAATTTTCGAGCGTTCCGCTACAGGGTTATATTCGTCTATACTATTCCCCTACCCACTGATACATGTAATATATCTCGCCTATACTATTCCCCTACCCACTGATACATGTAATATATCTCGTCTATACTATTCCCCTACCCACTGATACATGTAATATATCTCGTCTATACTATTCCCCTACCCACTGATACATGTAATATATCTCATCTATATTATTCCCCTACCCACTGATACATGTGATATATCTCGTCTGTACTATTCCCCTATCCACTGATACATGTAATATATCTCGTCTATACCATTCCCCTACCTACTGATACATGTAATATATCTCATCTATATTATTCCCCTACCCACTGATACATGTAATATATCTCGTCTATACTATTCCCTTACCCACTGATACATGTAATATATCTCGTCTATACTATTCCCTTACCCACTGATACATGTAATATATCTCGTCTATACTATTCCCCTACCCACTGATACATGTGATATATCTCGTCTATACTATTCCCCTATCCACTGATACATGTAATATATCTCATCTATATTATTCCCCTACCCACTGATACATGTAATATATCTCGTCTATACTATTCCCTTACCCACTGATACATGTAATATATCTCGTCTATACTATTCCCCTACCCACTGATACATGTGATATATCTCGTCTGTACTATTCCCCTATCCACTGATACATGTAATATATCTCGTCTATACCATTCCCCTACCTACTGATACATGTAATATATCTCGTCTATACCATTCCCCTACCTACTGATACATGTAATATATCTCGTCTATACTATTCCCTTACCCACTGATACATGTAATATATCTCGTCTATACTATTCCCCTACCCACTGATACATGTAATATATCTCGTCTATACTATTCCCTTACCCACTGATACATGTAATATATCTCGTCTATAATATTCCCCTACCCCTGATACATGTAATATATCTCGTCTGCTATGTAAGTTTATCGTTGCATTTCACATCATAGATGTTTTGTGTGTGTCTGTGTGTTCATGTGTGTCTGTACATATGTCTGTGTTTAAATTCATTCTGATCAGTCGTAAGTAAATAACTCTATGTAATCCATGAATGATGAAATGTAGTCTATAGTGATTTGTATATGGCCCTGTTATCTGATTACATCGTCCAACGACCCCGTTCTCCCGCCACGTGTAGATTCATTTATATTTAAATATTGGTGATTTTTCAGAGGTGGTAGTGACGTCATGAGCAAGGAGAGGGTGAACAGAAGAACAATACAAGAAGTCCATTCTACAGCAACAGTACTGCTGAGAGACAAGACATGAACATATCACACTACAATACCAGTCGTCGTTTAAAGCATACTGTTTTAGCATAAAACAATAGTGTCTTTAATTGGGTGGCACGTGGACACACATTGGCAATGCCTAAATCGTTGCAAGGAGGTATTCTTGCGCCCGTTACAGCTTTGAAAAAGACTCAATAAGGACATGACTGAGTACGGAAGCTAAAATGAAGTTAACATTCTAAGGAGTTTCTTGATGGACAGACCTTTTCTGCAAGTTTTGTTTTGTACTTTAGACATTCATTATTCGTCTTGATCTTTTTAATCAAAGCTTTACTATTTCCATCCTGTCATATCTACATCATCCTTTCTGATTACTAGTAATTTATTCTGCGCCATCTCTATCTTCTGGGAGATGAGGAGAGATGAGAAACTACTATTATATAGATATAAATCACTGTGATTCACAGTAGATTCCATATAGTTTTCACTTTAATCCCGTAATTCCTTTTATCCTGATCCTGTCGCTAATCCCATCGTCCAACATAAAGTTGATATATTAATTACTTCCCTATTTTTCTTTGGTTCAACCCCCTCTTAATCCAAATGAACTTTGACCCCATCACAACATAATCCAATCAACATTTAATCGGATAACCTTTAATCGTTTTACTACTTTGAAACCTTTAATCCCGGCATCTCTTAATCTAATCATCAAATTATCCATCACCACTTTATCCCACCAACCTTCAATTCCATTAATCTTTGTTCCTTCTCCAGTAAAGTAAAGACCGTACTATCTATGTTATGTTTCCTCTTAGATACAAGATACGTTGTTGCTAGGGCAATTTATTAACGATTAGTTTGCCCTCAAGATATACAAGTAATTTCCGAATGTTGGAGGAAGTAGCGTGTGCTTCTTTCATTGTAGACACCCTAATGTGTCTACAATCACGATGGCATTGTAAACAGAACGGTCGCTCACACCTTCTAATTCCACAGTTGGATTTAACCGTTTACCTTCTTATATTTCCTTGTGTGCATGTCTGACATTTAAACTTTGGATTTATTAAATCATTAAATCCACAAATATAACTCGTCATATCATAATCTAAAAGTCAAAGGGCTAACATATTTGTGTACTTGAAGGTCACTTGGAGGTCACTTGAATTACTTGAAAGGGAATCATGGCTCAGCTGTGTGAGACTCTAGAATCATACATGCACTCATGGCGACTACAACGATTTGAGCTGAATGCTGAAACTGAACAAACAACCATTACTTGAATAACTAGACGTGTTTTGATAATTTAGATACTTTATAGAATGTAGTCAATACGTATTTGTAATTTGTCATTCTTCTATAGACTTCTTGATTTAAACTTAGCACAGAAGTATATTGTCATACATAAAACGTGTTGACAAATATCACCTTCAAGACTGAACAAAAGTTATATAGATTTGGTATTGGGCAAACATGTAGAGCTAATGAATTGATTACGAGCTGTGCCATTTAGATGTTTTACAAACAGAGTCACGTATGATGTCATATTAGTTGACTGTAGGATTTACTAGCGCAAATTAAACTGTCTTTAATTTGGTGTCATGGAAATAAGACGTTTGAGGGCCACTGCACCTCCGTTCATTGACTTTAAATCAATCAATGTTTTCACTGCCTCAGTGTTGTATATATGAAGACTTAACTTAGAGTGAGTCGTGTGGACAGCTCAATTAACACAATGGTTAAGCAAAATAAAAAAAATGTGTTTCCGATAACTCAACCTTCATTATTAGTTTAACATTTAAGACAGATCTAGATAGATAACAATTGTTTGTCTATTTGACTTTCATGCACGTCTGTTCTCCAGTGATGTATGTGCACATTTCAACAAAGTATCACAGAAAGACATTTGTTTTTAGCTCAAAAATGTTTTAAAAATAAACACAATTAAAAAGGTAAATTGAAAGTAAAATGAAATAAAATAAAATACCGAGACCAGCATGTTATCGGAAACACACAATCATTGTTATGTTTTTCCGTCATAGTCTATTCAAATCCATAAGAAAACTTAGCTAGTGGAAGTTTAGGTGAAATATAGCACGCTTTTGAGATGTCGAAATTAGCCAATAAATTTGGAATGGTGTATATCGTAACGACTATCTTTTCTAAATGTATGTACGCTCAAGTGTGTGCGTGTATCCCCAGTGTATTCACACGTGTGTGTGTGTGTGTGTGTGTGTGTGTGCACAAGTGTGCACGCCTTTATATGCAAACATGAACACTAACTAACAGCGTCTCAATGTGCGACACAAAATTCTGCTGTGTGTACCTTTTACGATGTACATGTACTCATCTGCGATGAATAGACTCAATCAAAAACATTATTTTCAAAGAAAACAGCTCTGGGCAAGAAATGGCTTTATCCTTGTATTTTATATGCTGGCTGGCTGGCTGGCAATTATGAGTATTGATTTGTGGTAAGTTCCAATCACTGCACATCTTCGCAAAGAATTTTCGAGCGTTCCGCTACAGGGTTATATTCAAAATTCAACTGGACGTCCATCGGTGTAATGAATTATAGCCAATCATTATGATCTACAAAGTAAGACCCGTCCACACCCTTCACAATACTCTAGCTAGAAAGAATTGTCTTGAATATAGCCCTGGGTTGTGGCTAGAAAGAAACTATGCTGTGTATGGAGGTATCTTGTGACGTATTACGGTTTCTACGTTTTAATATAAAAGACTTTTGCCTTGTTGGAATTGTTGCCAGTGGCGAACCATGCAATTTGAATAGACCTAAGTATATGGAGGTATATTAATCCTCGTCTTAAATCTCAAAACACATAGAGAAGAAATAAAAAATCTCTCGATAAAATCAAGCAAATAATTTTCAAGTATGATGAATCTAAATGGAAAGAAGATATGGAAAAAAGTCTAGTCTCATTCACTACCGTAGGTTCAAAACATCTTTAGAAATGGAACTGTATCTTAAAGCAGTAAATGACTTCAAAGGGCCACAATTAAAATTTAAAGCAAGATCCTATATATTTGGACTTTCATATGAAAAGAGAAAGTGGGAAAACTGTGACTTTGATTGCCCCTGTCCCTGCTGTGGGCAAGGAGATGAAACACTTGAACACTTTCTCTTTTCGTGTGAAAGCCTTTCTACCTATCGTCACATCTTAATGAAGAATACAAAAGATCTTTTACTTAACCATACAGAGACAAACCTATATCAATATTTTATACAAGGCAAAGAACTGTTAAGCCTCTTTATAGGAGACAGTACAAAAAATTATAACAATTTAATAAGTCAAAAAATTGACAAATTTATCCAGCGATTTCTAATTAGTGCAATGGAACATAGGAAAACATGTTTAACCTGATGGAGAATTGTAATTTTTTTTCTCTTTCTTTCTCTCTTCTTATTTCTTTGAAGTTATTAGTTACTATTTGAACATGATATTTTGTATGTATTTGACTTCTATGTAAATGCTGCGCCTAATGTTTTTAGTGAGCCCCTGATATAAAAGGGATGCAGAAAATAAATAAATAAATAAATAAATAAATAAAATCCTCCATGGTAATTACTGAATCCACTGTTATGTGCTGTTGGTTTTTCTATTTTTTTCATTGAATTTTCCCGTCTCACACGTCGGAGCAATCTGATTAAAATCCGATGTAGATGTCGGCTAATCGTTCATTGCTATTTTACCTTCGTTATTTTGCCTGAATTGACCTTCTTGGTACATGTTTACATTTTTAGCCTGATCGCCTAGACTCCTGTAGAGGATTGACCTCGGAGGTAAAAAAAAAGACACCATGTTTCACCAAGACTCGTGGACAGAATTTTTTTCAGTGTAAAGATCTGGTCTCCACTGCGCATGCACACTACAAGTGATCATTACATAACCTTGCACATGACTGTTGCGTAGATCCATAAATTTCCATAGAGCCAACGGGTCGTGTTCAGATGGACAACCGAAGTTGACAGCGGCGGAGATCTAGAGATGGGCAAAATATATAGTTACGTTCTGGCAAGAAGCAATAAGAAGGTACGTGCTAATAGTCAATTATAGTGTACAATTTTAATAGGTTTTCACTAGCTGGAGATACATTTGTCGATCGTGAAATCTAGGTAGCTTAATCCGGCAACCAGAACAATTACGTGTTCGAAGGATATACATGTATATATATATATATTCCATAAATGATAGTTATATTTAAATGGATTGATGATATCTGACTAAATATACTAGAAGCGAGAGCCTAGGTCGATGATGCTGTAAGATACCATGGTGTTAATTTAGGGCTTGAGCCAAAAATATTTTTTGAAACTGTTCAACGGGCAAACAAGCCAAACACTGGGTGGGTAGGTAGGTCGATTGTTTTACAATGATCGGATACGGGATTTTGACAATGAGCCATACATTTGAGTTTACAAAGTTTACTTACTTAATCATCATGATTTCCATCACCCTTTGTTTACTTGGATGACTGACAAGAACCTCCTTGTCAGTTCAACCACAGACAAGGAAACTTCTCTGATACCAATGTTATCACGGGGACAATGTAGAAGCTGTGTGTGGGAAGCACTAACATATTTTATTCTAATCTCCCTCGGGATAAGCACACGACTTCATTGCTAACTAATTTCCTCATTATAGGGCAATTTATATAATTGTTGAAATGATAATTCACATCTCAATAAAACCCAAAAGAGTGCTTACAAACGAGATTGGAGTGACATCATAATTCCATTGTTGAATTGTTTCCCTACTTCTTTAAGTATCGCTTTTGAAGTGGCCATATGGATGGGGATTGGGTGATTATTTTTGGATTTTAATTTTTAAAACAATTTTTTTATGGCTTCCTACTTGAAAAATCAAAATGTGAAACAACGTTGACAAAAAGCTAAGAAATGCGTAAAAAGTTTCTTATTGTACGTTCGTACAATAACAAAGATTTTACGCATTTACAACGGAAATCAAAAACCCTGAAACAAAACGTCGCCTGGTTCGACAAAAATCTAACTAACATTGCCACAGTTTTTCTCTGGTCAGACAAAATATCTCTTTGATGTTGTAAATGCTCTCGTCTGGCTCAACAAAAATCTAATTAATATTTCCACACGTTATCGTCTGGCACAACAAGAACTGAACTACAATTGATACATTTTAGTCAATTGACCGTCTCAAAAATATCAAAGAACGCGCCAGACCTTAGGTTTACCAGGCAGGGACATATGAATTTGGCGTTGATCTCCTAAGATAATGGTAGCTCACGCAAAAGAAAGGGTAACAATATGGGTAAAGATGTTTGTCACGCCAGACAATTGACGAAACGCTGTTGGTAAGATTTTTGTCTAGCCAGCCGATAAAATGTAGCTTCGTTAATGAGATTTTTGTTGAGCCAGACGACGTTTTGTTTCAGGGTTTATGATTTCCGTTGTATTAATCTTTTGCAATCAAATGAGTTACAAACGACTTTGTCAACGTTGTTTCACGTTGATTTTACAAGTAGGAAGCCATGGTAAAATTGTTTTATAAATTAAAAATCAGAAATAAATACCCAAGTCTCATCCATATGGCTACTTTAACATTACGGTTACATAATATCTGGCTTGTCATCATTTTTTTCGAGAAAATCTTAAAATTCTTCGCTTTTATCTTCAGAAAATAAATGTCACTATTAATTCTTTAGGCATTTATCCGTATAGCATGTTAACGTGGTTATTCATTGATAAATTCACCACTAAGGAAGAATAGGTAAACGTATGATTTAGATATTAAATAAATAAATAAACAAACAATTCATTTCTCACTATCATGGTTGTTCTGTTCCATTTTTACCTCTGGTAAGTGGGGGGGGGTATGTTATGTTTTTTTCTGTCTGTGTATCTGTATATGTGTGTGTGACTGACTGTCTGTGGACACGATATCATATCTATGTACATCTACCATAACAAAGAACACATGTCCTTTCAAGCCAATTGGCATAATTTTACTTTTAATGAGTAATTAGCATTATTAATGATGTTTGGTAATTAGGCAATATCTTAAGAATTCAAACCTAAGAATGTACCTTCATGTGTTTGATTTAGTTTTATATTGTGATGTGTAATTTGCATATATAATCATTTATGCTAATTAGGCATTATATTTAATACAGTTCACTTAATATAGTACATGCACTGATGGTAAAGAAGGGCATGTGTCCATTAAAGCTTGTTGATGTAGCTTATAATCTTAAATGGTTCATTTCCATAATTAATGATTTTTCGATAATTTGACAATATCTTAGGTATGCAAGGTCAAATTTCATATATTTTATAGAATGAATTTTGTAGGAACAAAATTCCATGGCTTGCCCTTACAGGAGGCATTCATTTTAAATCCGGTTACTCTTAATGTTGTTGGAGGGGGGGGGGGGGGCAAACTACTACAACATGTGTTCTGTCTGTCTTCATATCTGGTCCGTTTGTACATGAATACATTGTTTTCTTACCTTCACAATAATGGCTCAGTCCATATTTATTGCAAAGATTCATACTTTTCCTTGGGATAGTAGATGTTTAATAAATATATACCTTATTCGAATGTCTAGACCCATGGTATCCATTATTACTTTCTAAAGAGACCTTGAACTTTGACCCTAACCACTTTACTTCAAATAAATAAATAACTAGACTCATGGTCCTATGATTACGGGGACACTTTAAATTGAGATTATTTAAATTTACAAGAACTCCACACCTTGAGCTTAGACACTGAGTCAGTAGGAATGTAAGACAGCACCCACAACTTGAAATTTATAATGGTGATTAACGGGAGTGACATTACAAGATGTAACAACCATGCATGACAGTGTCGACTTTTCATATGGAGTGCATCTTTCATAGGAACGCCTTTCAAACATTTAGCTTGTGGATTTCAAATGAAGGCCTCTGATGTATGCTTGTCATTTCAAGGCAGCTGCCAGTCAGCCACCGTAGTGAAAAGGCATTCAGTTTAATAACTCTGGTTATAGGCACTCAGTTTAACTCTGGTTATGTTTCAGAGCGGTTGGCAGCATTAATCTTCAACGAAAAGCGCCATCTATCCACAATACAAGGCGAGAGAACGACAAGCTTGTGAATTATCATCATTTGGTCGTTATAATAACAAGAAATCGCGCCATGAATGCACCAATACCATCTGATGAACATTCCAATGGTAACGCGAGCTTGGCGGGACCATGGATAGATGAATTTGGCGAAACAGACAAAGTCCTGAGCGGCGCTTTCCTGATCGGTATTATCACTCTCTCATTTGTTGGTAACACTCTGGTCATAGCTGCCGTTATATATTCTGGCAAACTCCGTGACCAGATTTCCACAATATACATTATTAATTTGAGCATAACAGACATTCTCAATGCTATACTGGTAATGCCTTTCGCTGTAGCTGCTTTGCTGGAAAATGGATGGGAGTTTGGAACGTTCATGTGTAATGTTCAATGTGCCTTAAATTATTGTTGTATCATTGTCTCAATGCTAACATTAGCATTGATTGCTATAGATCGTTATTTGATGACATGTAAATCATCGTTCTATACCAACAAAGTCACAAGACGTGTAGCTGCCACCTTAACCATATACTCATGGCTCCAAGGAATACTCTTTGCTGTTATTCCCGTTTGCCTATCATGGATAATCTACGATAAATGGGAAGTGGTGTGCGCGATTGACTGGAATTATGGTGGACATGGACCTGTGATTTACGTACTTTTTGCGTTCACTTTATGCTTTGCTATTCCGGTCATTGTTATATTCGTTTCTTATGTAAAGGTTTATCGCATGATACGCAACCCTGTGTCCAGGGTTAGTGTCGTCTCAACTTTTGAGCGTAAGATCCTGGTGAGCATCGTCGTAATCGTGGCTATTTTTCTAGTATGTATGACACCATTTTGTATGACCAAAGTCATTAAGATCTTCATTAATAAATATTCAATGCCTGGGAGAGTGAATACGTTTGCCACTTTAATGCAGTTTCTGGCCAGTGGTACTAATCCGTTGGTTTACGGTGTTTTCCGACGAGATTTCCGAGTTGTTTATAAACGAATGATATGCTTCAAGCGATACGTAAAGGTAGGACCAGTTAACAGTTGTGTCTTTTCGTTGTCTCGTTGTGAGACGAATGTAGATGAACTCGTCATGTCCTCTCTGCCAGAGGCGGAAAAAGACAAAGGGAATGAACTTGAACTCACCGATTATGACGATGGAGACCATGACATCTTTCACAGATAATCTGTGTTTCTCCCAGGATGAGCTACAAGGATCCTGGCATATACATGTAATAGTGAAACGACACTTATACTGTCAGATAACTTATCCGATTCCATTAATTCATGGTAAACTTTAGTCTGTAAGATACAATGTGTGGTGCCACCCTATCAGTAAGAGATGACTGGTTAGGGCTGAAGAACAAGGCGTATTGTAAAGTCTAGTTCAACTTAGGTATATTTTAATTGTTTCAGATGATCACGTATTGATCATTTCGTTGTCATTTATTAATGACGTCATTCTTGACTTTGTCATTGTCGACTCAATGATTACATGTTACATGTATAAAGTGACCAATATGGATGACAAACATTATTTTGGATTTTTAGGTACTAAAAATGTAATGAAGAACAACACAAGTACGTGCTTATAACATGTGACTGACAAAATGTAAAAAGAATGTACAATGTACCTAGTTTAGGAAGTGATTTGTAAACATTTGTAAACACATAAATTATGTATTACCCACTTCTCATCCGTATGGCC
Source organism: Glandiceps talaboti (assembly GCF_964340395.1). Taxonomy (NCBI): domain Eukaryota; kingdom Metazoa; phylum Hemichordata; class Enteropneusta; family Spengelidae; genus Glandiceps; species Glandiceps talaboti. The sequence goes on along the minus strand of NC_135556.1, from coordinate 3,486,999 downwards.
ATTTTAGTTTGTATAATTTTATTGGAACAATTGAAACTGCACAAAACGTGTAAGTGACCTTTTAAACGTCAAAGTGTACATACCATTCTAAGTGAAATGTGTACAATGAATTTTTCATTCCAACCTAAAATTAAATATTTCAACTACTAGTTAGGTATATACATGGACGAAGTTACGATCTATGTCCACACTATCGATTCAGTCAGATTTTCTGGAAGTTACGATCTATGTCCAGTACCGTAGCCTGTGGGGGGGGGGGGTAAGGGGGGCAGCTGCCCCCCCCCCCGAGATTTTTGGGGGGAAAAAGAAAAAAAGCTACTTTTTAAATACATAGCGATGCTATTAAAATCGTTATTTACGTGACGATTCCTAGCATGCCCGATTTCAATGGATAGTTCACTGAAGTGACTGTACACTGACTTATGGCTAATGTGTATCTTATATTGCTATTGTATGCTTGCTTAACTTTGAATTAAAATGTGTCCAGTTAAAAATTGTAACATTTTGTAGCAAATTAAAAAAAAATTGCGCGGGAAAGTACAAAAGAAGTGCGCACATGCACTGTGCATTTTCTGCGAGTAACAGTACATGTAGTCTTGAAAGTCTCCTTCATTTGAAGATAGCAAGTAGCAATTATAATGTCAGCGAGTGAAACTCAAAAAAAAAAGACGGAAAAAGTCGTTCAACGTGAGGTTGCCTGCTGTGCTGCATGCAGTGACTCGTGACTCCGAAGATGCGCTCGATCTCATTTTATACATCTTGTTCCTTAGGGAGCATTCGTTTTTTACGGGGAGGGGGGGGGGGGTCGGTGGATGTACATCCATCCATCCATCCATCCATCCATCCACCCATACATTACATTACATTACATTACATTACATTACATTACAGTACAGTACATAACATTACAGTACAGTACAGCTGCTAGTACTGTAACATTACATTACATTACATTACATTACATAATGTATAGAAACATGAAATAAATCAAATTGAAAATTATATTTTAATATAAAAAACTTGCATACCCAATAAGGTAAGTATTACATCAGAATTTTACATGATCATTTCACAGTCAACAACAGTAACACATGTTAAATTCTCAGGATATAAAGCTGCAGGGCAGCAACTCAATATTCCATTCAGATGTAATGAAGGAGTTACACAAGACTGGATCTTTCAGTCTACAGATCCTCAAGTAAAGTATTGTAACAACAATGCAGAATGTGCTGCTCACACTAATATACTGAGGATAAATCATATGAATTCAAATTATCCACCATCTTGATTTCCATAGGTTCTTCTTATAGAATTCTTTGAATACAGCAGATTACCACTACGTACTGTTTATAGCATGGAAACGGTATGATTGCACTAAAGAAAAGCATACACACATATCAGCTTTATAGTGATGTGTCTAAAATACACAGGAAAGGACTCTTCAATTCTTATTTTGGTTCATCTAAGGCTTGTTTAACACCATGAGCAATTTTGCATTCACCAAGACCAGCCATGTAATCAGTGAGCTGCTACTATCTTTCCACCAATCTCAACAATCACCCATGGATTCAGTGGTTTCTTTATCAAGTGCTGACAATCCAGGACCTAAAATAAATAGATATTTTGTTAGCAGGTTACTAAAATACTGATTATATTATATCATGCTACTATGTGCCATTCTGATTGGATAATAACTGTGGTAAAATCCCATTTTACCACGGCTGGCAGTGGTAAAATGGGCCCCTAAACTAGCATATGAATAGTACAACGAGCCGTCTCAGCGTCCTGCTCTCGTTGAATCAAGCAACACCAATTTAACTTTTAACCATCAGTCAAGTGCCTCAGAGTTAATATCTAATTAAGCGATAACCGCCCACCGAAGGCGGGTCTACACTCGAATTTGGTACAATTCGCTCCATATAGCACTCGCCACTCGCAAATTGTAACAAAATCTCGTGTATACCCGCCTTCGGCAGTTCAACATTTTGATTTCACGGTTCTACGATTCAACATTTTATCTTACAAATCAACATCACTACCTTCAATCTTAGTGTTCTAAATTTGATTTCACAATTAACATAACAAATTTGAATTTGGATCTTCGAAATGCGCTGAGAAATAGAATGTTGAACTGTGAAATGCAATGTTGAACTGAGAAATAGAATGTCGAATAGTGGAACCCTGAAATCAAATGTGTAACTGTGAAATTGGGTTTAGAAGAATGAGTAGTCGAATGAAACAGGAAGCAGAGTAATCGAATGTCGAACTGTACAATAGAATACAGAATTAAACATGGAAAATAGATACAAAATTAAAAAATGGAAAGTTGAGTAAGTGTTGTAAAATTTCATTCAGAAATGAAAGTTCAGTTGTTTAATTGCATTCAGTTTTGGAATGACGAATTGTAAAATGGAATATAGAACAGAAACATAGATATTTGAGTTGTAAAATTGAAATAAGAATTGGAATGACGAATTGTAAAATGGAATATAGAACAGAAAAATAGATATTTGAGTTGTAAAATTGAAATAAGAATAGCAAAATGAGGAGTTGTAATTTTGTCATGGATTGGACACCATATCATTTGCTCTTACGCATACGTAATTAATTGTATGTGTGTCACTTACGTTAGACTGTAAGATATGTCCTGACGTTCCGCCCTCACCGGCATGGGAGGGGTTGGCTGATGTGTGAGGGCGCCCCATCACAGCGTACCTTACAGACTACACTTACGTTCATCATCATCACACATCATGATCAAATGTAGACGAATAATAAAAAGTAAGTACCCTATAGAAGACACTTAACACTCTTAGCCGTCAAATGTAGGTGATGTACACTTGATATCTTGTAGATGTAATAGAAATTGCCTTGAATGACAGCCACAAAAGCCAGACGATAGTACTTTCAGTTGGTCATTATATGTATGGACTAATTATAGAACTTACGGTATATTTTATTTCATTTATTTCATTCATCTAGATTAACTGGTATATACCGAGTACCGTTATGATATGGCAAGTTGGGCAAAAAAGTCCCCTGAATGTTAGATCCTTGATATTTTTATTGTCCATTCCTAATCCCAATGATATGATGTACATGATTGGTAGAACTTCACTGTGCCCTGTTGAAATGTGGCGCATGAAATATTGAATCTAACGTCCATATTATCTAGTCAATGCTAGGGGTATCATTGCTGCCAAGCAATTCTTTGTTGCTTCCTTAGAGTTGCCATACATACCCTTTTATATACAAGAGGACACAGTTTTTCCTTTATTTTTTTAAATTACTTTTATTCATTATTTTTTGGGAGGGGGGGGGGGCAAGTTTAATACACACACTCACAATGCTTGACTGCCAATAGTGAGGAGTTATGAGGGTATGGTGCCATTGTCACTCTCAAACATGAAAACTTATAGTTTGTGTTGGTGTTGGTGTAAAAATAACTTGACGAATGCAGGTGGAGATGCTGGAAGGATGGCGAATGTAGATGAAGACGCAGCAAAGATGACGAATGCAAATAGAGATGCGGTGAAAATGGAGACAGTGGTGGAAGTGCGAAATTTGTGTCTGTGGATGTTAGGTATGAGAGAAAGTCCATAGCCAGGCAAGTGAAAATAATCCAAACTACCGACCCACTGACCTAACCTAACCTGAGGACAACCCAAAATGAGAAGAAAGAGAAAAAAGATGAACTGTTTGTGTATATGTAATATGTGGTCATGCGTAGTGATGGCAAAAAAGGACCGAGGCGTGAGGTAGTTGATGGTGATGCTGATGAAAATAAGGGTAGTATTTGAAATGTGTAGGTTGGGGAGGGGGTTATAAGAACAACAGTCACTCACTCATTCATTCATTCATACTTAGAAAAGTAAAAGCATTTTAATTTCACAAGATTTTGATAATCATTTTGTTTGGCCTTTGTAAACATCTTGGGTTTTGTTATAGTTCCATGCTAATACTGGGTGCTAGTATTCAATTCCCACATGTCTTGTAATAGTGCTATTACAGGGTGCTAGTATTCAATTCCCACATGTCTTGCAATAGTGCTATTTAATACTGGGTGCTAGTATTCAATTCCCACATTTCTTGCAATAGGGCTATTTAATAATGGATGCTAGTATTCAATTCCCACATTTCTTGCAATAGTGCTATTTCATACTGGGTGCTAGTATTCAATTCCCACCTTGCAATAGTGCTATTTCATACTGGGTGCTAGTATTCAATTCCTATATTTCTTGCTAAGTGCTATTTCATACTGAGTGCTAGTATTCAATTCCCACATTTCTTGCAATAGTGCTACTTAATAATGGGTGCGAGTATTCAATTCCCACATTTCTTGCAATAGTGCTACTTAATAATGGGTGCTAGTATTCAATTCCCACATTTCTTGCAATAGTGCTATTTAATGCCGGGTGCGAGTATTCAATTCCCACATTTCTTGCAATAGTGCTATTTAAATGCCGGGTGCTAGTATTCAATTCCCACATTTCTTGCAATAGTGCTATTTCATACTGGGTGCTAGTATTCAATTCCCACATTTCTTGCAATAGTGCTACTTAATAATGGATGCTAGTATTCAATTCCCACATTTCTTGCAATAGTGCTATTTCATACTGGGTGCTAGTATTCAATTCCCACCTTGCAATAGTGCTATTTCATACTGGGTGCTAGTATTCAATTTCTATATTTCTTGCTAAGTGCTATTTCATACTGAGTGCTAGTATTCAATTCCCACATTTCTTGCAATAGTGCTACTTAATAATGGGTGCGAGTATTCAATTCCCACATTTCTTGCAATAGTGCTACTTAATAATGGGTGCTAGTATTCAATTCCCACATTTCTTGCAATAGTGCTATTTAATGCCGGGTGCGAGTATTCAATTCCCACATTTCTTGCAATAGTGCTATTTAAATGCCGGGTGCTAGTATTCAATTCCCACATTTCTTGCAATAGTGCTATTTCATACTGGGTGCTAGTATTCAATTCCCACATTTCTTGCAATAGTGCTACTTAATAATGGGTGCTAGTATTTAATTCCCACATTTCTTGCAATAGTGCTATTTAATAATGGATGCTAGTATTCAATTCCCACATTTCTTGCAATAGGGCTATTTAATAATGGATGCTAGTATTCAATTCCCACATTTCTTGCAATAGTGCTATTTAATTCCGGGTGCTAGTATTCAATTCCCACATTTCTTGCAATAGTGCTATTTAATAATGGATGCTAGTATTCAATTCCCACATTTCTTGCAATAGTGCTATTTAATGCCGGGTGCTAGTATTCAATTCCCACATTTCTTGCAATAGTGCTATTACTGGGTGCTAGTATTCAATTCCCACATTTCTTGCAATAGTGCTATGTAATGCCGGGTGCTAGTATTCAATTCCCACATTTCTTGCAATAGGGCTATTTAATAATGGATGCTAGTATTCAATTCCCACATTTCTTGCAATAGTGCTATTTAATGCCGGGTGCTAGTATTCAATTCCTATATTTCTTGCAATAGTGCTATTACTGGGTGCTAGTATTCAATTCCCACATTTCTTGCAATAGTGCTATTTAATACTGGATGCTAGTATTCAATTCCCACATTTCTTGCAATAGTGCTATTTAATGCCGGGTGCTAGTATTCAATTCCCATATTTCTTGCAATAGGGCTATTTAATAATGGATGCAAGTATTCAATTCCCACATTTCTTGCAATAGCGCTCTTTAATACCGGGTGCTAGTATTCAATTCCCATATTTCTTGCAATAGGGCTATTTAATAATGGATGCTAGTATTCAATTCCCACATTTCTTGCAATAGCGCTCTTTAATACCGGGTGCTAGTATTCAATTCCTATATTTCTTGCAATAGTGCTATTACTGGGTGCTAGTATTCAATTCCCACATTTCTTGCAATAGGGCTATTTAATAATGGATGCTAGTATTCAATTCCCACATTTCTTGCAATAGTGCTATTTAATTCCGGGTGCTAGTATTCAATTCCCACATTTCTTGCAATAGTGCTATTTAATAATGGATGCTAGTATTCAATTCCCACATTTCTTGCAATAGTGCTATTTAATGCCAGGTGCTAGTATTCAATTCCCACATTTCTTGCAATAGTGCTATTACTGGGTGCTAGTATTCAATTCCCACATTTCTTGCAATAGTGCTATTTAATGCCGGGTGCTAGTATTCAATTCCCACATTTCTTGCAATAGGGCTATTTAATAATGGATGCTAGTATTCAATTCCCACATTTCTTGCAATAGTGCTATTTAATGCCGGGTGCTAGTATTCAATTCCTATATTTCTTGCAATAGTACTATTACTGGGTGCTAGTATTCAATTCCCACATTTCTTGCAATAGTGCTATTTAATGCCGGGTGCTAGTATTCAATTCCCATATTTCTTGCAATAGGGCTATTTAATAATGGATGCAAGTATTCAATTCCCACATTTCTTGCAATAGCGCTCTTTAATACCGGGTGCTAGTATTCAATTCCCATATTTCTTGCAATAGGGCTATTTAATAATGGATGCTAGTATTCAATTCCCACATTTCTTGCAATAGCGCTCTTTAATACCGGGTGCTAGTATTGAAGTGTAATAGTGACCCAGTTTGAGTGTTATATTATCCATATCCATATTATTGATAATGGTCTTTCTGAGACCTTGACCTTTGACCTCAACCTGTATCTTCAAGGTCAAATAGGTCAACATTAATCATAGTGCATAGTATACAGCAGAGATGCATAGACCAATTTCAACCAAGCCTGGCACAAATGTCAAACTTCACATTTTGTGCACAAGCTCAGTCTGGTAGCTTAATACATAGAAACCTAAAATAAATGACTTAATACCCATTTTATTTATAATGAGCTTTGAGACCTTGACATTGTTTTGTTTTGTCACCTTTGTAATGATGAGAAAATATTGGCCATATTTGTCATAAAAAAATCTGAATCTGACTTAGCTAGTAAGTTGAAATATTGAAGACTGTCTTAGATGAAGACTTATGAAAATTTGTCAGTTGATGAACAACTTTCAGATGAATATTTGAGGCTACGTCACTTTTCATCTGTGTTCGTGACATCACAGATCAATTGTAGATGAACAGCAAAGATAAGTAAAGAACTTCTAGATGACGCTTACCATTCACAGCTGTTAGGTGTAAGTGATGTATACTTGATATTCTGTAGACGTACCATGTAATAGATATTGCCTTGAAATACACTGCCATGGATACACTAAAGACGACAGTACCTTAAATTCACTCAGTCATTAGTAGCATTTTTAGCATTATGCCAACAATTATTTAGACTGAGAATGTAGTCATACTCGTATGGTAATTCTGGCTATATGGTCCCCTGGATTTGAGAGTTTAATTTGAATGTTTGTAGTGAAATTGACCAACCCACCCCCCTGATAAAAAGAGGATTAAACATTTGATAGCTCTACTGAGCTCTGTATGCAGTTGAATTTAGGCCGCATTGAAAATTGATTACTCTAAAATCCATATTATCTAGTCAATGCTAGGGGTGTCATCGCTGCCAAGCAATTCTTTGTTGCCAATTTAAATCACCATACAAGGACACATACTTTTTTTAGGGGGGGGGAGAGGGGGTTAACATACATGCACATGCTTGACTGCGAATTACGAAGAGTTATAATGGCATGTGCCATTATAACTCTAAACCATACAAACATATAGAAAGTGAAAATGAATGGGGGACTTTATTGTATTGTTGTAATGTAACTGTTGAATATGACGCGCAACGATGATGGCAAATAAAGATGGCGACACGGCAGTAATAGAGATGGCGGCAACACGACGGAGGTTTGTGAGGTTTATGTGTGTTGGTATGAGAGATTAAGGCCATAGACAGCAAGTGAAAAATATGTAAAACCTACAAAGGACTAACCAACGAACCATTGCCAACCAACCAAACAACAAAGTAATCAACCATAGAGACCCACCTAGTCAGAGAAAACCACTGAAAATCCACAAGAAACCAGACGTACGGAAAGGGATAACAAAAAATCGAGGGGTGCTGTTTGTGTATGTCAATATGTAATATATGATCATGTGCAGCGAAGACAGCGGACTGAAACGCGAGGTAGATGATGGCGCAGATATGACAATTGGTGCCGGAGACGCAAAAATGATAGTGTATTTGATGTACGTATGTTCGAAGGGGTGAGTTGGGATAGTTAAAAGAGCAATCACTCATGCAGCCATACACACTAAAACAAACTCAAAAAACTTACTTGGTGCTGATGTCTGAAACTGTTTTTCTGTTCTTCTAAACTGCTCCAAAAGTTCTAATAATAAAATGACTTAAAAATACATTTCAATATATGAATTACATTTTAATAGATGCACATAAATGCAAAATACACATCAGTATCGTAATAATCAAATACATCGATCAGTCTTGGGTCTTCTTATCAACACAGGCTAAAAGAAAGAAATTTAAGAAATAGTATAAGAATTGAAGTATTCACTCACAATGCAATTATAGTATTTTCTAAATTTATTTTATATTGCAGACATGACAGTCAAATAGTAATTAAGTTTCTAAATCTAACTTTCAATGTATACACATATTAAATATTAAAAAGAAAGTTTTTTGACTCACATTTTCCATCATTTGTCCATCTTTGTCGAGCCTGACTTCCTGAAAATAAACTTGCATGGAAATTGTATTAATACAGTTTGGTTAATATATTGTGTTTTATTTAATAAAATAATGAAGAAATACATTCAATATAGATAACATTTACCAAAGTGCTCCCATATGGATGATATTAAATTTTCAAGGTTATAATTTGTAGACAATATTTTTTTATGAAATGGGGTGAAAGGAAGAAATCAAATCTTCACTAAGGTACACTTGCCCAGGTTTTTGAAACCACTATAAAGAAAGAAGTGTGTATAAATTTGCATAATTAATTGATTTTTTATTGTTCTACTGTTTCTCCCTGAAAAATCGACCCCAATGGTTAGAAAAGCCAATGAGAATAAGTCAAGCAAAAACATTTTTATACTATTAAATTGATTATGAAATAACTGACTAAAGTTGCATAAAGTGGGTAGGAATTTGTATGTGTTATCAAAATGTGTATTTTTGTCCTATCTCAGAGAATAAAATTTTTTTTTGCAGAAGTAATAGTGGAGGGGAGGGGGGGGGGGGTTGCACAACTCCCATAGGTGGGAAAGGTCTGCTGGAAAGCAGTGTTTTTTGTATACTTTTCTGGGCTGGAAAACTTTGGAAAACCCTGCTCAGCTGGACTGATAGATTTTGCTTCAGTTGCAGCTTAGAATAAATCTATAAATTTCAAAACATTATTACAATTCTTAAAAGTGAGATTTCATTTTCTAAAAGACAATTAATTTTGTCAGTTTTTAGCTATTTCATCGTACAAACTGCCGTCTGTATCTATCATAGATCTGTAGAGTATCTATTTTTTGCTATAAAGTTGGTATTAGAAAGTGTCTCCATTTTTGGGTGTGTAGTATGACAACAGTAAGGACTTGATGATCTCAGCAAAGCCTCCTAGTATCATTTCACACAGAGTTGTCCTCTTAATTTTCAATTTCATTTCTAAATAAATCATTTGATGATGTCATATGAACATGTATAATAAGAGTAATCCATAATGCCAATACTATTTCAACTTTAAGTGCAATTAACTATGAAAGGAGAATTAGACATTAATAGTCATTGGGGTGCCTAATTATGTGCTTATTTACTATATATTAGTATTTATCATATATTAGTATTTATTATTAATTAGTACTTATTACTTATTAGTGATTATTTATTATATGTTATTATTATTACCCTAAAGTTATTATTATTATCATTTTTGTTATTAAGATAGAATTAAATAGTAGGGCCGGCAAAGAAAATTTATCTAAAGTGTGCTTCTTTGAACTAGTATTGGCAAAATAAACCACTTTCATTAATTTTGTTCACATGACCATATATCCCAGGATGAGGTGGGCAACTCTTTGTGAAATGACATAGGGAGGCTATGTTGAAACCCCCAAAAACCAAACAGTTGTCATACTACACACCCTAAAAATGGTCTGACTCTTTCTTATACCAACTGTATCACTCAAAATACATACTATACAGGTCTGTAATACATGCAGATGGTAGTTCATATGATGTAATACCTAAAAACTGATCAAAAATAATTATCTTTTTGAGAAATGAAATCTTACTTTTAGCAATTGTAAGAATTATTTTGAAAAATATATCAATATTTTGAGCTACAATTAAAATAAAATCAACCAGTCTAGATGGGCAGGGTTATCCAAAATCTTCTCACCTAGAAAAGTATATATCTTATATCATACCTTATGACATACAGACTTTACAGCAGACCTTCCCCGTATAGTCCATGGGAGTAATTTGTAATTGCTCAAGGCCAGGTTTCAAAACAAAGCTAGTTTTATGATTAATTATGCAGTAAATATTGATTTTTGATGACAAATATGGCATATTTTCCAAATGACATGTCACCTTTGTGCCAGTTTTGAAAGAAATCAGATATTGGAAGTCTGAGCCCATTGCAATAGTCACTCACTTTTGGGGACTAAAAGTGCTTTTGCTGGATGAATTCTATTCCATTTTCTAAACATTGTGATCTCTGCTTGAGAGAGAAACACAAGTGTAAAACCATAATATTTTTGTTCAAAATTTCAATTGATAAATATTGAATTGAACTTTTATGATTCAGTTTTAATTTAATTTAGCAAAACTAATTGCAACCTACAGGAGCATTTTGATTTACACCAGTTATATTTTACAGCTTTTATTTTATTTATTTTTACAGAGCTTAATGAGGGAGACAGTAGTTATCTTATAAAAACTTTTTTTTTTAAACTCCTCCCATAAAACAAAAACTACTCCAATGGTAAAAAACTACTAATGGTCCTTGCTCAGTGCTTGGGGATCATCATGTTATAGACTTTCTGTAATTACAGATTTTTAGTTGTAGTCTTTTTAGCCCTAATTTTCATATCACTGATGAAATCATCATATCAAGAATACATCTTAATCTAATTATAGATGACCAACAAGACACATTTTTAGATCATTATTTACATATCACTGATTGGATCGTGTTATAGACCTTTTGTAAATATAGACTTTTAGTTTTAGTCTTTATAGTCCTAATTTGCATATCACTGATGAGATCATGGTATCAAGAATACATCTAAATCTAATGATAAATTTTTGACCAAAAAGACACATTTGTAGGCACTAATATGCATATTACTGATTGGATCATCTTGTTATAGACTTTTTGTAAATATAGACTTTTAGTTTTAGTCGTTTTAGCCCTAATTTGCATATCACTGATGAGATCATGGTATCAAGAATACATCTAAATCTAATGATAAATTTTTGACCAAAAAGACACATTTTAGATCATAATTTACATATCACTGATTGGACCGTGTTATAGACCTTTTGTAAATATAGACTTTTAGTTTTAGTCTTTATAGACCTAATTTGCATATCACTGATGAGATAAACACATCAAGAATACATCTTAATCTAATGATAAATTTGTGACCAAAAAGACACATTTTAGGCACTAATTTGCATATTACTGATTGGATCATTTTGTTATAGACTTTTAGACTTTTAGTTTGAGGATTTTTAGCCCTAATTTGCATATCACTGATGAGATCATGGTATTAAGAATACATCTTAATCTAATGATAGATTTTTGACCAAAAAGACACATTATTAGCCCCTAATTTGCATACTACTGATTTGATCATCTTGTTATAGACTTTTTGTAAATATAGACTTTTAGTTTGTCTTTTTAGGCCTAATTTGCATATCACTGATGAGATAAACACATCAAGAATACATCTTAATCTAATGATAGACTTTTGACGAAAAAGACACATTATTAGGCACCAATTTGCATATTACTGATTAGATCATCTTGTTATAGACTTTTGGTAAATATAGACTTATAGTCACATTTTTAGGCACTAATTTGCATATTACTGATTGGATCATCTTGTTATAGACTTTTTGTAAATATAGACTTAGTTTTAGGCTTTTCAGCCCTAATTTGCATATCACTGATGAAATCATGGTATCATGATTACATCTAAATCCAATGATAGATTTTTGACCAAAAAGACACATTATTAGCCACTAATTTGCATATCACTGATTGGATCATCGTGTTAAGGAACTTTTGTAAATGTATACTTTTAGTCTTTTTAGCCTTTGCATATCACTGATGAGATCATATCAAGAAAACATCTTAAAGTATAGACTGTTAACCAAAAAGACACATTTCAGGCACTATTTTGCATATCACTGATTGGATCATCTTGTTACAGACTTTTTATAAATATAGACTTTTAGTTTTAGTCTTTTAGCCCTAATTTGCATATCACTGATGAGATCATGGTATCAAGAATACATCTTAATCTAATGATAGACTTTTGACCAAAAAGATGAGATCATAGGCCTTAATTTGGTTTTGAGACACATATATTTGATCACTAAATCATGGGTATAACTGAAGCGGTGACATTATTTTGTATTGTAATTTATGACTGTTCTGACCATCACAAAACGAAAAATAAATTTGGTACACATTGTTGGTTGTTATGCGGTTATTAGCTATATTTGTAATATTGTAAACAAACTTATCTTTTTCATCATCATCTTCAAAGAAGAATGTCTTTACGGAAATAACTCTAATCAAATTTTAAATTTGTAACATGAATGAAAAAATATGCGCTGCAGAGCAAAATACACAGGTTTTAATTTTGTATGATTAGCATTTTAATGAAAGAAATATTTCAATTCAACTTTGTATTTCTAGAAAAAAAACTAGCTAACTAGATTTTGCGAAAACTTTAACCCTAATTAGAAGTGGCACAGTCAGTATTTCTAGAAACAATCTATTTTAAGTTTACATTTGGTTAACTAGTTTGGGGATAATTTTAGTACGGGAACCCTAAATAGAAGTGGCACAGTCTGTATTTCGAGGAACAATCTATTTCAAGTTTACATTTGGTTAACTAGTTTTGGGGTAATTTTAGTATGGGACCCTAAATAGAAGTGGTGTTCGGTGGTTATACGCAATTATGGTTTTCAAGTTTGTGTTTGGTAAATAGTCTAATATAAACATCAATGATTTTTCATTTGAACATGGCAAAATACATTTGTTAAGGTTGTGAAAGAAATGTGTATACCGGAGGTGGCTGAATTTAGAGGAATCTGGGTACCCGAGAACAACTTTGTGTACATGACTATCTATTCAAATTTGTTTGTCGATAAATTTTGATTTGTATTTTGTATTTGTGTTTTGCGTTCTTAATGTTTTCGAAAATGGGGAATATTACAGTCTGTGCCACTTGAACAACCAATGACAAATTTTCCTCCTGACAAAACCGTCTAAATCCTAACCTGCCAACCCGGGCCGCCACCCTCCCGCCAAAAAAGGTACCGCGCCGAAATTGCCCCCATGGCCCCCATTCCCATACAACGGGCCGAAATGCAGCAGAAAGAACTAACATTGCAAACCGACTTATCTCATATACCATCCGTCGACGTTCTCGCAGGGACCATACCATGATGAATTGACGAACCAATGCGCAAACCATTGACTTCCATTCTCGAACAGTCTCTATTGTACGGCGAACAAACATTTGAACCAAACACAGCATCCATACGGTGATACACATTGCAATTTTTCCTTCCAATTTCCTCTTGTCGACCAGTGAGCGAAGTAGACAGCATCCAGGACCCATACCAAACATCGGAATATTCTTCTATCACCATCCACTCTCAGCAGTACAAGGCTTCGGATATATACTATGACGACATAGACCAGGGTTAGCAGCACAACACACGGAGAACCAGTATCCATCTTTGTTTATCGTTTGCTGGAGTCGCAAAGACAGTTTGAAAATGTATCACGCGTCATTTATATACCCAACCCAAGATGTTATATTCCTGTCGAGAACCATGAACCAATCAGACCTAGAGGATCAAAATTTTCCTCTACCCCTCCAGGTGCACTTTAAAGGTGGTGGCAGGGAAAACTATTGTGTTTGTATGACTAGTTGGTATTGTTTGTTTCAAATTGGTCAATCACTTGACAGGGAGTACACGTGTTACATTTGACAGACAACCAATCAAAAGTCCAGAGTTGATTTCTCCACATTCTTTTATTTTACAGGAATACAAACTTATGTAACGTACACAGGGGTTGCACACTGTGTAACGAAGGTATAGACTGTAGCGTTCCTCGCTAAATGCGTGCAATGACGGATAAGCACCGGTATTGTTGATGAATTATGAATGTATGTGTCGACCCCCGTTTGAATGAAAGTGTAATGTATAAAATTATGTGAAAACCAGGACGTGGTGACGGGGGCTATTGTCTTGGAATAAGGTGTTGTATTTTGTTACCAATTACTCAACTCGTTGACATACAGTTTATTT